>NC_058132.1:179878429-179912294 GCF_016433145.1 Gracilinanus agilis | reverse complement strand
TTTAAAAAAAAAAAAAAATCTGCTGAGGGAAGTAGACTATGCCTAAAATCCCCTCAATGTCCACTTTTTTTTTTAACTTTTACTTTCCATCTTAGAATCAATACTGTGCATTGGTTCCAAGGCAGAAGAACAATAATGACTGGGCAAAGGGGGTTAAGTGACTTGCCCAGGGTCACACAGCTAGAAAATTTCTGAAGCCAGATTTGAACCTAGGATCTCCCATCTCTAGGCCTGATTCTCAATCTACTGAGCCCCCCAGCTGTCTCCATAATGTCCACTCTTAAGGACTTCCAATTGAGTAAGTTGCGCAAAAAGACTTTTTAACCTTTAGATGTGCCTGTAGCAATAAGATATGTCTTACAGGACCAAGAAAAAGAGAATTTTTACATCTTTATTAAACTAATTGCTAACATTTAATCAATTAGAATTCAACACTACAGATATTAGGTCTGGCTCTACTCCATGCCTTGACTTCTCTCCCTCCTTAACTCCTTCTCTTGGCTTCCCTAGTTTCAAGTCCCACCTAAGATTCCTCCTTCTGTAAGAAATCCCTTTTAAATTTTTTTAAAATTTATTTATTTAGAATATTTCCCCATGGTTACATGATTCATGTTCTTTCACTCCTGTCTTCTTTCTCCTCTCCCTGATCTGATGAGCAATTACACTGGGTTATCCATGTGTCACTGTCCAAACTTATTTCCATATTATTCATATTTGCAATAGAATGATCATTTAGAGTCTACATCTCCAATCATATACTCATCAAACCATGTGATTAAGCAGTTGTTTTTCTTCTGAATTTCTCCTCCCACAATTCTTTGTCTGGATATGGATAATGTTCTTTCTCATAAGTTCCTCAGGATTGTCCTGGATATAGCATTGCTACTAGTAGAGAAGTCCATTACATTCAATTGCACCACAGTGTATCCATCTCTGTGTACAATGTTCTCCTGGTTCTCTTCCTTTCACTCTACATCAATTCCTGGAGGTAGTTCCAGTTCACATGGAATTCCTCCAGCTCATTATTACTTTGAGTACAATAGTATTCCATCATCACAGATACCACAATTTGTTCAGCCATCAAAGGGCATCCCCTCATTTTCCAGTTTTTTTGTCACCACAAAGAGTGCAGCTATGAATGCTTTTGTATAAGTCTTTTTCCTTATTATCTCTTTGGGAGTACAAACCCAGCAATAGTATGGCTGGATCATAGGGTGGGCAGTCTTTTAAAGCCCTTTGAGCATAGTTCCAGATTGCCCTCCAGAATGGTTGGATCAATTCACAACTCCACCAGCAATGTATTAGTGTCCCAATTGTGCCACAACCCCTCCAGCACTTATTATTTTCCTTTACTGTTATATTGGCCAATCTGCTAGGTGTGAGGTATTACCTCAAAGAAATCTCTCTTGGTCCTGCGTAATGCTAGTGCCTTCCCTGAAATTTAATTAAGATGTCAAAGAAAATCTTCTCTTGTTATATCATACTATCTTCTGACCAAATGCCATACATAGGTACAACACTTTTCAAAAAGTTACCATTAATAAAAAGGAACCTGATGTACTCTAGCTAGAGTTTAGAGTATATCTAGAAAATTAGATGTCACAAATTATCGATAGAGTGCTGGGCCTAAAGGCAGGAAGACTTGAGTTCCAATCCATCCTCAGACACTGACTAGCTATTTGATTTTCAGCAAATCACTTCATTCTGCCTCAGTTTCCTCATCTGTAAAATGAGTTGGAGAAGAAAATGCCAAACCACTTCAGGATTTTTGCCAAGAAAACACCAAATGGGGTTATGAAGAGTCAGACGCAACTGAAAAACAATTGAGCAACAACATATCTAGTGCCTTAACCCTTCAAGATACATATTATAATTATCTCCATTTTACATATGAGGAAATGGAGACAAGCAAAGATACAGTGACTTGCTCAGAGTCACAGCTATTAATTGTATGAGGCTGGATTTGAACTCAGGTTTTCCTGACTCCTGGACCACTGCTCTTTCCAATAATTTGGAGGACTTTTGTAAACTGAGGAAGAATGAAATGAATAGAACCAGAAAAACAATTTATACAATAAAAATATTGCAAAAGCAAACTCAATTACATAGTGAGAACTATGATTATTAGTTCAATGAACATTCATAATTCTGAAGAACCAATGATGAAATGTTTTCCGTGACAAATATGGCAGAATTCAAGTGCAGTAAGATATAGATAGATAGATAGATAGATAGATGGATAGATAGATAGATAGATATTTGTATAGAGAAATTAAGGGAATTTTTCTTTAACTTGGCTAAGCACATTTTTCAAAAGACTTTTTTTTTCTTTTCAATGTGTTGGGAAGGGAGAGAGAAAATAATTTTTTTGTAAATGTTTTAAAAATAGTTGGAGCATGGGGCAGCTAGGTAACTCAATGAATAGAGCCAGCTCTAGAGTTGGGAAGTCATGGATTATCTTAAATGTGGCCTCAGACATTTTTTAGCTGTGTGACCATGAGTAAGACACATAACTCCAACGGCCTAGAGCTTACCACTCTTCTGCTTTAGAACTGATCCTCAGTATCAATTCTAAGACAAAAGGTAAGGTTTTAAAAAAACAAATGGGGTATGTTAAGAGATATGGAATATTTCATATGAGGTCACTGTATTTTCAGTTTTGCTTAAATATTTCACTTTATTACAAGGGAACTTTCTCAAAGTGAAGGTAATTTGAAAATATGTGTAATGTAAAAACAAAACACATCAATAAAATTTCAAAAACATAGAAAATGTACTCTCTGTTCTTCTACAAACATAAAAAATTATGGGGGGAAAAAGCATTTTCTCTTGATTTCCACCCCCCCATCCCATTTGCACTCACATTACCTATGTGACCTTGGGTAAGTAACTTCTCCTTTCCAGATCCCATTCACCTTTTCCATAAAATGAGGGGACTGGATCAGTTTAATCTTTTAGGTTCATTATAGCTCTAGTTTTAAATCTATGTATGATGTTATGATTATAAAAGTCACCAGCCATAACAAGAAAGTAATTTAATAGTGAAGGAAATAATTTCTTAAGCTTTTGGTCTGTATAGGTTAAAATCCATTTCAATCAAAGTAGGTTGCATGTTGGTAAAGGATATTCAAAGACTGAATAGAAAGCTAGAAGCGTTGATGATACTGCTTTTGTTTTTACTGAATTTTGGACAATGAATTGTTTTAAGACTTCATAACAGTTCTTGAACTCCTTACATCTTTTCTCATGTTTGGAATTTACCCTTATTCTAATTTATCAAATACCTATTAGGTATCTAGGATGACAGAATAATAGCTCTAAGAATGGAAGGTATCTCAGAGGTCACCTAGTTCAAAATTCATCTCATTTTCATGACAAGGACATTGACATTGTGTGACTTGCCTAGGAAGCAGCAAAGGTAGGACTTGAACTTCTTTCATCTGGCTTAGGAACCTAAGAGCTCTTTCGACTCTACAGTGTGTAGTGTAAAAAGACAATAATGGAAATGTTCACTGTTTTCAAGGTATATATATAATATTTTTATTAGGAAAGAAGAAGGAAGCAAATGAGGCTTTATTAAGCACCTATTATGTATAAGCTTCTATGCTAAGCACTTTCCAAATAACTACCTCATTTGAACCTCACACAATCTAATGAGATAGGTGCTATTATTATTGGCATTTTATAACTGAAGAAACTGAGACCAACAAAGGTTAATTGACTTGCATAGAGACATAGGAGTGTGTCAGAAGCTGGAATTGAACTCAGGGCTTCTTTTCCCAGGCCTTGGGCTATTATTCACTGTGCCACTGAGCTGCCTTCCCCTGGGAGGGATACTCTCTACTGTTGTGTTCCTTTTGTGAGTGTATAAGTGTATAAACACACACATATTGAAAGTAATATGTATAATATGATATATTGTGTAAAAATTTCAGATTTTGGATAAGTGCACAAGAACAAAGAATTCTCACAGACAATATAATATAATTTCTAATTCTCTCCATTAGAAAGCAATGCTTAAGTTGAGCAAAGAAGAGTTATGATGTCACCATGTTTTCAACACTTGTTTCAAACTATTTCCATCTTACTTTTGCTTTTATATAGCAATTTTATATAGCAATTCCTTTCAAGTTGCTTTTCAAATAAGCTAAAAAGAACTAGAAATATATATATATATATATATAGTTATTTCAATTTCCTAGAGAATGAGAAGTACAAGAATAATTAGTACATCTTTATTTATCTTTATAACCCAGAAATAATTCCCTCTCTTATGGAAATGGAAGTATGAGAAGAAAACCAAAAATCTTCCATTTCTATTTTGTCTTAAAAGCATAAAATACGAATCCTAAAAAAAGGGAGTTTTCAGGCCCCAAGGTGTCAATATATTCTTAGTTTAATAATCCTTATCAAAACTTCTTGCACACATGGGCTGATGGGGATATTATTGGGGATATAGACTCTAAGTGATAACTCTAGTCCAACTATCAATAATATGGAATAAGGTCTTAATCAATGATACATGTAAAACCCAGTGGAATTGTTCATCGGCTAAAGGGGGTTGGGGGGCTTGGGGAGAGGGAAAAAACATGAAACATGTAACTGTGGGAAAATATTCAAAATAAAAAAATAAAACTCATCTCTAGAAAACTATCCCTTTTATTTTGAAGACATCATTTTTCTTGTTAATAAAGTTTGTAAACTTAAAAAATAATAATAATATTTATCAAGAAATTGCTCTATATCAAGTATTATGTTAGATACTATGAGGAGTGCACAAAAAGTATATGATGTGTTCTCTACTCTTAAAAGACCAACTCAGGTCAGTCAGGGCCAATGAACCTTTGGCCTTTTCAGAAATTAAGAGAGGCAAAGTAGACCATAACTATCCCTCAAAAGTTCCACTCCCTCAGAGTCCTAATCAGAGTGCAATGCATTTAGTTTTGTGGTCTGGTTATTCATCTATAATCCATGGCTTTGTTCTGTCTCCCCCAGCTGCTCCTATTGGCAGAGGACACTATATATATATATGGCTACATCATATTCTAGAACACCACTTCCTCACTAGACTCTGGCTTGACAATTCAAAAAGGAAAAGGCAAATAGATTTAGGGCAGATAAAAAAAGTTATATAAAGTGTTTTGCAAACTTCAAAATACTATATATAAATAAATATAATCTATATATAATATGAATATGTAAATAATATGATAGAAATATAAACATTCTATCTAAATGTCAATTATTATTGTTTACAGAGATAATCTATTGAACTAGTCATTAGTATTTGCTGGATGGATTACCTTAATAAAAGTACCATTAGCATATGTCAGATAGACCTTATAGAAGCACAGCAAGCAGGAAAAAACATATATCACTCTCAATTATGCTGGTGAAATTCAATTTTCAATTATTCATGGTCAATAATGGCTTCAACTAGCAAAGAACATCTTATTTATAAGAATCCTCAACACTAGCAATAGCTTTTTGCAGTGCTAAACCTCTACAATGGCACTAGAAAGTAGAGGAAGGTGAGGAATGAGAGTAGCTATAGACATACAGAGGAAATTTCATCCACATACACAGTTACCAGCAGAGGGGATAGTCCTCAACCCTGCGGGGAACAGGGAGTGGGAAGAACATTCCCAGGAGAGAGCCTTAGTATTAGAACTCTAGGCGTTAGAAATTTGACAGCACCCTAAAGTTATTCTATCCTAGGAAATATAATCTCTCCCTCCTCTCCTCACAGGAATGATATATTCTTAAACAAACTAGAGAAAAAGGCAAAACATCTTGAGGGAAGAAACTCGATAATTTTTGTATTTGTATGCTCAGGACCTACTTAATAGATGTTTGTTGTTAGTGAAACTGTGAAAAGGTGCAATTTTTTCTGGCAAAGTGTTTGAAATTATGCAAATAAAGTGACTAAACTGACCATAATATTTGAACCAGAGACTCTATTACTGGGTTTATACCCCAAGAAAATCCTTGATTAAAATAAACCTCATATACACCAAAGTATTTATAGCATCACTTTTTATGATTGCACAGAATTAAGAACAAAGTAAATGTTCATCAATTGTAGAATGTTTAAACAAACTATAACATGACTGTAATAGAAAAATTATTGTGCTGTAAGAAATGATGCATTACAAATATAGAAAAGCATGGAAAGATCTATATGAACTGATGCAGAGTGAAGTCAACAGAGCCAAAAAAACAGTATACAGTAGGGCACCCTTATTCATGGTTTTATTTTCAGCAGTCAACTATGAAGAGTCAGAGATCTGCCCACAAAGGTCCAGATGGGACATCAATCTGCCCCTGATGGGGGGAGGATCTCTTCTTCCATTTTCACTCTTACTTTTTTTGTTCCCACACTTTTTTTGAATAGGAGGGGGAGGCTGCAGAGCACCAAGTCCAGAGGCAGGAGGAAAAAGAGGGAGTGTGTATATATGCAAAATATACATATATACACATCCATCCATATATACACACACACAACTCTGTGTGTGTGTGTGTGTGTGTGTGTGTGTGTGTGTGTGTGTGTGTGTGTGTGTGTGTGTGTGTGTGTATGAAGTCAGGAGATGTTTGCTAATATCAGGGGTTTCAGCCATCCAGTCTGGGTCCACATTCCCTATGGATACAGGAGCTCTACTATTCACAATAATTACAACACTCTAAATGGAGGAAAAATTTTACTCCAAAAAATCAAAAGTGGACATAACAAAATTAGAAAGATCAATCAGGATTTGAATGACCACCCAAACCTATCCTTTTGTGGAGATAGAAGGATCATAGGTGTTACTCTTATTGCACATGTTTTCAGACTTTTTCAATGTATTGATAAGTTCTTTGATTTTTTTTCTTTTCTAAAAAAATATTGTTTGTTATATGGGATGGCTTTCTGGAAGGAAGAAGAGGAGGGATGTTTGGGATGACCATGATGATGTAGAAAACAGAAATAATCAATTAAAATTTATTTTTAGAAAGTTATTCTTCCCAACTATGGAAATAGAAAGTTCAATCTTAATAACTGAATACATACAAATAAAAACACTGCCATACAGACCTCTAGGTGGTTATAATAACTGAACAAAAGACATATTGAGGTTTATATAATCAGTCAACAAACATCTATTAAGTAGGTCCTGAGCATACAAATACAAAAATTATCGAGTTTTTTCCCTCAAGATGTTTACATTCTCTTTGAGGAACATAGGTATATAGTCCATGTTTACAATATACAAAATAAATACATATTGAATTTATGAGAAAGGGGAACTAACAGTTGAGGGAATTTCAAAGGATAGTTGAAATAAAAAACACTTGATTTGAACCTTAAAGAGAGCTAAGGGCTCCAAATGGCAAAAATTAAAAGGGAGTATATTATAGATGTGGGCGGAGGTTGTAAAGCTTGTGCAAAGGCAAGGAGGTGGGAAATGTAATGACCTTTATGTAAATTAACACATAAACTAGTTTGGCTTTACCATAGAGGTAGAGTAATATGTAACTAGCCTGGAAAGTTAGGCTGAAGCCAAGTGAAGGACTTTAAATGCCAACCCCACCCCCCCCAAAAAAAAACCACACCCTTGTATTTTATCTGAGAGGCAAAGGAGAATCTTTAGGATATTTATGTTCAGCTATTTTGGATCAATTTTCCTATAAATAGATCATTCATATTTAGATTATTTCAAAATAATCTTTTAAATGTTTATTAATAATATGCTTTTGTGTTATGAGTCATGTTATACTGACTTCCTTCAAATGTATTATTAACTGACACAGAACTATGACAAAACCAGAGATATTTATGAAGTATGATCTTAAGAAAGGCTTTAACTGAAACTGGTTCTTAAGGACAAGAACAAAAACAAATATCTCAGGACCAGAGTTTTTCATAGATGAGCATGGCAGACAAATTAATTTTTTGTGGTTGTACTGTATGTAGAAGATTTTAATTTTTTAGGTCTTAAGACAGACACATATCTGCATGTAGTTAGTCAGTTAATAAACATTTATTAAGTGCCTTCTATGTACCTGGCACTATGCTGAGCCCTGGGAATATAAAAGAAGTGAAAGACAGTCCCTTCCCCCCAAGGAGCTCACCACAGAGTAGAGGAGTTCACAACCTCATGGTTAATATATATTTATATTTACATTTATATATCAAGCTATATCACACATAATGTATCAAAATATATATTTCAAGGAATACAATTCTGGAAATAGTCTGAATAATATGGATCTATATGAAGTTCAAGTCCACATGAGTTCATAGGAGGTGATTCACAGAATGTTGAATAATCCTGGCATACCGTAGTCTAATAATTTCCTTCCTTCAGGTACAAATTCATAGTGGAATAGGCTAAAAAGAAATATTGCTTCATACTGTGTAAGTAATATTGAATTGTGAATTGTGATATTTTTATGAAATAATTTTCCCTTTATCTCTCCCAAACCACAGATAAACTGTGGCTACACCCAGTTTCTCCCTTAGGCTATGAAAAAAGGATTGAGACTTTTTATCTTTAAGGATAAAAGGATTAAGGGCAGGGCTGGCCTACCACAGAGAACCCCAGCCCAGGTCAGAGATTAACAGTGGGCTAAGGGACAACTAGGTTACTCAATGGGTTAAGGGACAGGCCTAGAGATGGGTGGTCCTGAGTTCAAATGTGACCTCAGACACTTTCTAGCTATGTGATCCTGGGTAAGTCACTTAACCCCAATTGCACAGCCTTTACAGCTCTTCTCCCTTAAAACCAATAGACAGTTCTGATTAAAAGTCAGAAAAAAAAAAGGGGGTTGAAAAAAAAAAGAGTAGGTTAAGCAGCTATGTTGAACTCTCTGGGCAAAATGGTGCTGGAGCTTAGTAAAAGACCCTATACTATGATGAAGTAATGAGGGAAGAGTTGAAGACACCAAGTCCATATTCTCAGTGACTGTTTACTAATCAGACACATCTTGGAATATCCAGGGGAATGACTGAGTGGTGAGCTCACATGTGGTATTAAAGACTTGCACCAGAGTCCTGAGGGCTTTTTCTTTTTGGATGGTAGAAAGACAGACAACTGATCAGATTGACTTGACTACTCAATTAATTAATTAATTTAAAATTAGGAAATGCTGCCTCTTAAGAATTTCAGTTTTTTTTACAATAGGTGTAGTGATTTAGAATCTATGGATTTGAAGATTATTACCTAAATCAGGGATGTCTCTCACTTCAAATCACTGGGGAAAGTGTAACCTAAAGCAGAGTGCTTTAATTGCCATTTAAAACGCTACACAAAGTCCATGCATGACCATCAGTTACATTCTTCACAAAATATAATAGCTTGCACAAATTTAAGGTATGATGAATTCAATACCACAAACCTACATTAAAAAGATATGTATGACTGAAACAAAAGAGGCTAGTGGCTCATGCAGTAAGATTTAGAGAGGGTATGGGATACCCTGGTAACCCCTAGATAGTAAGAGAAAATAAGGAATGTCTTTTAGGATTGACTCTCTATGCAATATTTATATAAACATGAAGACAAGTACTACAGAGGATGAGAGGAAGTGGAAGGGTTGCAATCCACTTTAATAGAGGATATAACTTCACAAATTAAATTAATTTCATCAAGGAGTCAAAAAGGATCTTCAGAAAATATAAAATAAAACTAAAAAGCTTAATTATGTAGCCATATTAATGACTGGATATCAAGGTCTAACATTTTACCATGGACTCAAGTTAACCTCCCACACATAGTCTAAATGCTAAATTTTCAGCTTATCTACTTTGCAGGTTTTAGACTAGTTACACCTATGGACTGGTTCCTGTCTGAAGGGAGAAGCACATCAGTTAACTGGTCAAGGAAGAAAGGTTGAAGAAGAAAGTTCTGTGGATGATTAAAGTTTTCTTTGTGTTAGTATCTTAAGTATGCTGCCTATAGTCTTATCCCCCTTTTTTTCTGGGCTGCCCACTGATTCCTGATAAGGTTTTGTCTTTATTTCCTATGAATTCCCTATTTCCTAAGTATCTGGTCTTTTGACCAAACATCATGTATAACCCTTCATTCTATGTAACCCCTTATTTTCTGTCTGCCTCCTTGATTTATTTCTATTACCTCTGGCCTTCTGAACTTCATGTAGAAGATTTTGCATGCTGGTTTTGATCCTTCGACTTTCTCTAACAGCTCTTAATGCCCACCTTAACTCTGAACTCTTAGTGCTTAGGACAATGTGTGACATAGTACTTGTTGTTGACTGACTTTAGGCTCCTAAGTACTTCTGCTACCTTCCCTTTACCAAGCTTTGCTTGGATTTCCTTGACTCAGATTCTTTTCCAATCTCTGTTCTCTGTAACGGCAGAGCCAACATGGACAAGACATTCATTTAATAAACATTTTATTAAGGTCTGGGTACCACTGCATCTAACTAACTTACCTATTGCACTGTTGTTATTGAATTGTTCCAGTTATGTCCAATTCTTCCTGTCCTCATTTGGGGTTTCTTGGCGAAGATTCTGGAGTATTTTACCATTTTCTTCTCCAGCTCATTTTACAGATGAGAAAACTGAGGCAAACAGGGTTAAGTGGCATGTCCAGGGTCACATAGCTAGTAAATGTCTGTCTGATGCTGAATGTGAACTCAGGTCTTTCTGACTCTAGGCACAGCACACTATCTACTGAACCAACTAGCTTCCCAAAATGTCACTACACTAGATTCTTACTATCATTTTCTTCAGGAAATGCTTCATTGCAGAGATACTAATGAGGATCTTTCTGTCCATTCAATAATAAACCAGATACAATATCTACTTTATTCCCAATTTCTATGCTGAAGTTGAGTTTCACATCAAGAGGCTCCCATGTACATGATGCACTAAACCACATAATTTAGTAAATGACACTTATGGCTAGAAGGAGTTAAAACCACTTCAAAAAGTGAGCAGTGTTCTCCTATCTCACCAAACAACAAATCCAATGTGTTAGACCAAAGAACTACAATTTGCAAACCTCAATTCCCCTGCTGGATGTGAATACTTAAAAAAGAAGTCTGGCAATAAATAAACTTTATCTATCAAAATGATAATGGCAAAGAAAGTACATATTCAGAAAATTTGGAAGATGGCAATATTTAACAACATAGTATATGATTTTTAAAGATGCTTGGCAGCAGCAACAATGTATTGAGCATAAAACCCACATTCTAGCTTATAATGTCGGCAAGATGCACCAATCCTTCCTCCCCACTGAAAAGGGAATAATAATTTGCTCTACTTGTTCTGACTTCCTTTCAGTCTGTTTTTTAAATCTGATTACTTAGGCTAAAAGGCCACTGAACTCTCATAATATTCTTCACAAGAAAAAGGTTTTTTTTAGACTTTACTTCAGCATTTAGAGTAGGAATTAAGTTCATTTCTATAAATATTTGTTAAGTGTCTTTTTTTTTATACAAACACATACCCACACAACTCAGTCCCTGGGAAAAGAAAGACAAAAACAAAGCAGCCCTTGTCCTCAGAAAGCTTACATTCTTTTGAAGAGATGACATCATATTAAGTAAATAGAAAGTAATTTCAAAAGTAAGATAATAATAAATAAATGTGAAGATCATGAAGGGCCTTTTGAAGGGAGTAACTCAAGCTACGTTTTGAAGGAAGCTAGGGATTTTAAGAGGATAGCTAGGTGGCACAGTGGACACAGTGCTGGGCTTGAAGCCACTCATTCCTGAATTCAAATCTGGTCTCAGGTGCTTAATAGCTGTGTCACCCTGGACGAGCCCAGTTTACCTCAGTTTTTCATCTCTAAAAATAGCTGGAAAAGGAAATGGCAAACACTCTATGTAGTGTCTTTGCCAAAAAAAAAAAATTTCCAATAGGGGTCACAAAAAGTCAGATACTCCTGTAATGACTAAGCAACAATGACAACAACAAAAAGATTCCATTGGACATAGGAGAAAGATGGAACACACTGCAGAAATAGGGAATCAGTTGTGCAATAGAACAAGGCTGGATGATAAAGTAAGTAGCACTCTCTGTGTGGGAATCAGTTAACAAACCAGTTTGACTAAAATGAAGATTACCTAAAGGGACTCTATGTCCAACTAGTCACCTACCCAATTTAAACCAGAATCACCAATGAAACCTACTAGACAAATAGACTTCCAAATTAACTTGAAGATTGGCATGATTAAAAAATAGGGAAGGAGAAAGCAGAAACTTTAATAAAACAAATAAATCCCTCCAAAAAGTAAGTGCAACTACCCTTCAATATCTCATTCCTGAGGCAAAAATGTATAGCGTAACCTTAACTTACTGGAAAAAAAGAAAATAGAATAGACATAGATAAACCCTGAAAATAAACAATCCATATGCCTGCTCTAAACTGTAAAGCAATTACTTTTCCTATGGAACTACTGCTTTCAGTATGCTAAAAGTCACTTTGCTAGCACTCTGGGATCAGTACAATCATTCACTGCCACTACTATAAGTCTTCCTTGTGTAAAGAGATTCTCCTGCTTATTATAGAAGCTCCTTTTTGAAGGCATCTGGTTTAAATTTCACCTAAGTCATGAATCAACAAGAGTCTCAACAATGGATAATAAAAATATATAGGCATATAGATTAGAAGGAAAGGAAGAAATTGAGGGGGGGGGGTGGATTTACAGCAAGATAAAGGCCTCGTTGCTCAAACAGAGAGAAATGAGTCAAATTTATAAGAATTCAAGTCATTCTCCATTTGGTAAGGGATCAAAGGATATAAACAGGAAGTTTTGAGAAAAAAAATCCAAGTGATGTATAGTCATATAAAAAATGCTCTAAATCACTATTGTTTAGAAAAATACAAATTAAAATAACTCTGAGATACCACCCTACACCTAACAATTGGTCACTAGGACAGAAAAAGAAAATAACAAATGTTGGAGGAGGAGTGGAAAACTGAGGCACTAATCCACTATTGGTAGAGCTATGAGGTGATTCTGTAGGTATTCTGTAGAAAAATTTGAAACAATGCCCAAAGGACTATGTGAAAATTATTTGACCCAACAATATTGGCTGTATACCAAAGAGATTTTTAAAACAGGAAAAGGCCCTATAAGTACAAAAATATTTATAGCTTCTCTTTTTATCATGGAAAAGAATTGGAAATTGAGAGGATGTCCATCAATTGAAGAATTGCTGAACAAAATATGGTACATAAATGTAATGGAATACTATTATGCTGTAAGTAATGACAAGCTGGATGGTTTCAGAAAAAAAAAAAAAAAACACTAGAAAGACTTGTATAAACTGATGCAAAGTTAGGTGAGCAGAACCAGAACACTGTTCATAGTAACAGCAATACTGTATATTGATCAATTGTGAATGAGTTAACTCTTCTGATAATATAGTTCCAAAGGACTTATGATGAAAAATGCTATCCACCACAAGAGAAAGAACTGCAGTCTGAATACAAATTGAATCATATTTATTTTCTTTATTATTCTTGGGTTTGGGTTTTTTCTTTGTATTTTTTCCCCTTTGCAATGTGGCTAAAAAGGAAATATGTTTTGCCTGACTTGATCTGTACAATCTATTTCAAAATGCTTGACTTCTCAAAGAGTGGTGTGAAGAAAAAGGAAGAAAGAAAATTTGGAACTCAAAAAATTTTAATATTCTTTTTATGAATAATTGAAAAATACTTAATGAAATAAGTAAAAATATATTTGGGGGAAGAAAACGAACAAAATGCTCTGATTGAGAAATGTAGCACCATTACTAGGTATAGTTTGGTAGGATTAAATATATCATATAAATATAGCTTCTTCTAAGGTAAAGACAGAAAATTTCATTCTTTTTTTTAAGTACCCACTTTCTGATCCATAGTTTTGGCTCAAACCTTATTTAAATGTTTTAATGATACTAATTTTTTTCACAAAATTCCATCTGGTTTGACTTGAAATATATAATAAAGTCAAGAAAAATAGACCAAGAAAAATAATTAACTTTCCCTAATGATTCGCTTCATATATTCCTCTCTGAGCCATATATTGTAAGATGACAAACAGCAACCTCTTTTCCCTTAACTTTCAAGAAATAACACAGCTTTGTTTCCAAGAGTTTTCTCTGAGCAAAATAATGTTCTTGCCATAACTTGGAGGAATCATAATCAAAGTAGTACTTAGCTATTTGCCATAGAAAGAGAATTAGTCTTGTTTTTCCTTTTTTTTTCTTATCCTTAGTTTTTAAAGAGGACCAATGACATAATAAGGTAATTTTTTTAAACCTTTATTATGGGTATAGATATTTTTAACAAGGTCTTTAGTTTTCTTTTTTCTTTTTTTTTCAAATTGTGTGTAAAAGGGAGGGAGATGAGAGGATAGGAATGGGTTACCTCCCCTACCTAAAGAAAATCCCAAGAAAAATAAAAGATCACTAAAGTATCTTTTTTTAAATGTATAGAAGAGAACAGAAGAAAGGCCCTGAAAGAATTATAAACAAGATGGCTTTGAAAGGAACATGTTGAACTTATTACATATAAAGGGAAAATAAGCTGTATATAACAGAGATCTACAGCTTCATTTATAATCCTCTTTTTCTGTAATACAATATAAATATGGAAATACTCATTTTATTTGATGTTGTTAAGATTGGAATCAATTTTTTATGACTGATTTAAAAACCACTTTGCAAATTAACTCCTACTTAAAAGTTACTCTTAGACTGAATTTCTAAAGAATTGCTGAAGGAAAGGAAGAATTATAGGAAACCTAGAGTACAATTAACTGAGTCACTTATGTCTGTGTAATTTTAGGAGAGTTCCATGTCTTGAATTTAGAAAATATAAAATATAAAGATTAATGATTGCTGAGGTTGATTGATCTAACTCTTCTTTTCTATACTGAGGGGAAAATAGCTAGGAGAAACTTATGGGAATGAAATTAATATATATACAATAATCAATTTTCCATCATCTACACTAAAAAAGAGTATGAATAATTCAATCAGTAATACAAATTACTAACATTTATCTAAGTAGTGCAGTAGAAAGAATATTGGGCTGCGGGCACCTAATAGCTCTGTGACCCTGGGTAAGTCCTTAACCATAGTTGCCTCAGTTTCCTCATCTATAAATCAACTGGAGAAGGAAATGAAAAACTACTCCAGAATCTTTGCCAAGAAAGCACCCCAAAAAGAAAACCCCCAAATGGTGTCAGGGAGAGTTAATCATAATTAAGCAACAAAAAACATTTATCTTTGAGATTCATGATGAATGTGATAAAGAGGAAATGACCAATTAACCTTCCAAATGAAAATTTTCCTAAGCACATATTATTATGAATTCCTAAAAATCCTAGCAGAGAATAAAGAGACCTTCATTATAGTCCATACACTGTCCCTAGTAACCTAGGTGATTCTAAACAAACTACTTAACTTTTCTCTCTAATTCAACTGAAGAAACAGTCCAACAGGCTATATTATATGGAAGACACCATGCTAGAAGCTGAGTATATAAAGATCATACATTTAGAGCTGGACTGAAAATAACAATCCCTACCCTCTAGGAACATGCTGTCTATTAGGTAGAAAAGACATCTACATGCAAGGTAAAATGTGATGGGGGGGGGGGCGGGGAATTCTAAACAAAAATATTCTAGAAAAACATGAGGATAGAGGCAGTTTCAGTCTTCATCTTTAAAAATAAAGAGTTTTGGATCAACAATTCTTTCCAGCTTAAATACTAGGCATCCACTATTCTGATTAGGGAAGGGTCAATAGGGAGTTGTCACAATTGAGAAGCACACTAAGAAAGGAAAGAGAGGCAATGATGATTTGAAAATGACCTTCAGAAATGCCACAAATTGTAGATGAAGCTTATGTAGCTAAAGAAATCAACTAGATGTTTTCTCATTCATAGGAACTCACTAGATGCTTTCTGTGTAAAAACTTATCCAAACATTTTCTTAAAAGGCGACATAGAAAGATAATTAAAAACCTAGGGAGCATGCTGGCTTCTGCCAATTTCTGTCTCCTCCACACAGACACACAAACTGGAGCAGAGGACTTCACTAGTCAAAATGAATGACAGAACAGCAGCCACTGAAGTGCAGATCAGAGACTCCATGAAGTGAGACATGTGAAAACTACATAATATCAACACTGGCATTGTTTCCTTGGTCCCTGGGTGTTCAGAGCTGTCTAACAATGTGAAATATTTCCAGGGAGGTTGAGGGTGAGGAAAGGGGGGCAGCAGGGCTGGGCATGAGAACAACACAAAAGACCAAAGTTTTCAAAAATAGCAACCTAAATTGAAGCCACAGGACACATGCACACTAAGTGTGAGTTCCCTGCCCACACAAGCTGGTTTCATAAAGAATATAATGAAAGAATAAAAAAAAAATGTAAAAGTAGATATATTTTCAACCAACACCTTTAATGAGTATGCTATATCATAAAAACAGCATTTGCTCATCTGATCTACCCAGAAATGTTTTTATGGAGAGACGACCAGGGAATTAAAAAGATAATGCATCTAAATTTGAATTTTCTCCCCCTTAGAATTGATATGAACTAGTTGAATGAACCCAACTATCCTTGACATCTGAAATGTTCATGAACTGCTTTATAAAACTGATCATGTTTTCTGAAGTAAATAAGGAAAGCAGACTTCTAACTTGAAAAATGGAGAAAGATAAAGCATTATTTTGCCCTTTTAAAAGGCAAAGACTTTGGATAGGAATAGTTCATAATTACTATATAGACAAACTTTGATTGTGGATATTAACTGCCTTTCTTCTCCAATGAGGGGGAACACACTGCTTCTGAAGGCAACACATTCCATTTTTGGACAGCTCTAATTGGTAAGAAGTCCTTTCCATCCTCTATCTTGAATCTGTCACCCTCCCAGCTATTCTCAGGGTCATTTTCATGGTTCTTATTACCTACTACCAACATGAGGCAATTATCCCCTAATAAGTTTTCCCCATGCTACTCCAGAATGACAGAATTCATAATCATGAAGTATCCAGAATTGGGAAGGATATCAGAAACCAGACTTCTCAATCCTGCCCAGATACATGAACATGAACATGAAATCCTTTAACAACCTAACTAAAAATTCAGACTTTACTTAAAGACCTACAGTGGCAGGAAACCTTCCACCTCCCGAGGCAGTCAATTTCACTTCTGGCAGCTCTAATGCTTTCCTTACATCATCCTAATTTCTGCATCAGTAGGAGGAAAAGGCTGGTTGGCAGAAAGAAGAGAGGAACTTCTGGATAAAAGGAGTGATCTGGTGGGGTCTGAAATTGTGAAGAAAGTCAAGGTTTAAATGTCTTCCAGTAGTGCAATTTCTAATTTAAAAGAACACTACACACTTCAAAGCATCTGATTACACATGGTGCTATTAGCAATATGCATGTTCAGTAAGTCAAATGCTCAATAAATCTAGATTTTTTTTCAAAAACCAGTTTCTCAAGAGTTTCACAATTCAGGGATCCAACAACATAATGGAGATGTTTGTACAAGTGTGCTGTATTACTTCTTAGATATTAACAATGAAGCATGGTCAAGACCAAAGTATTGTTTCTATTAGAGATACAGTAGTTTCAACTTTGGACCTTGCAGACCCTGGCAACCATGTCATTCATCTTTTTGCTCATTCTGTGCAGACGGTCTTCAGTATTATAATCTAATGTGAGATTATTATAATCTAATATAATCTAACCATGATACAGTAGAAAGAATACTTGTTTGGTAGTCAAAAAACCTAGTTTCAAATCTACCTCTTATATTTATTACCTGTGTAATACTGAATAACTCCCTTAACCTCTCTGGGACTCATTTTCCTCATCTGTAAAATGTATGGCTGGACATAATAAGCCCTTACCTTTCCATCACAAAATTCTTAGATCCTCCCAAAGAACAATTTAGTTATATCTCATATATAAGGCCTTTTCTGAGAAAGCTGGTTTGCAGTTTTCACTCCCTAAAATTACTTTATATTTACTTATCTGTCTCTAAAATATATACACACCTCTCATCCCCACTACAGTCTATAAATTGTACTGCCTAATATTGTGCTATGCGCAGAGTAGGTGCTTAATAACTGTTGGCAGATGGGCATATAGGTGGTGCAATGGTTAGAGTATAAGACCTAGAGTCAAGAAGAGTCATCTTTCTGGGTTTTAATCTAGCTTCAGATACTTAATAGCTGTGTGACCCCGGGCAAGTCATTTAACCCTCTTTGGTTCAGTTTCCTCATCTACCAAATGAGATGGAGAAGAAAATAAAAAACTAGTCCAGTGTCTCTGCCAAGAAAACCCTAACAAGGTCACTAAGAGTCAGATAGAATTAAAAAGCAACAAAACTGTTGATAGAACAGGAGAACTTTCTTAATAAATAAAAGTCTCAACTAGATACATATACTGAAACCCAGTGCATTATACTTTTCCAAAGGCCAAAAAATTTTATTCATTTCTTTGAAACCAAGAATTTCCAAAGGGATGTACAACAATGTAGCTAGGATTAAATAGTTTTATAGGGTGGAGGGCAGGCAGAAATACATATTTTAAAAGCAACTGAATTCCTGGGAATCACTGAAGTGTTCATATCAGGATCATTTAGAAAACAAGCAACTCTTTCCTCAAAATTAATATTGTTTTGCCAAAGCACTTTAATTATGAAGTCATTGATGTGAACATGTTTATATACACCAGACCAGCCCCCTAAATAGGATAGGAGGAATCTCAGATTGAGTATACTGGTATGGGAGAGTTAAATGCTGAAGCTCAGTCAGTGAGCATTGACTTTTTCCTTTTCTGATTTCATAATGAAACTTCTTCCTGGCAACTTGCCTCATTCCGACAGTTAAGGGGGGAGGGGAGTCTGAGTGGGAGTTGAAAGTAAATTAACAGTTTATTAACACTGTAGAAACCATTTCTCTACTTATCTAACTTCTTAGATACAAAAGTCTAGACAAGGAACCTGTACAATATTCCCTAAATAGAGTTGCTATGAGGTATCAAGTAGTCCTTCCTGTTTACCTCTCCCACTCTTAGTTCTAGACATCCTTAATCTTTCTTGCCAGAAAGTGTGCAGAATCTGAGTTACTAGTAGTGTGTTAATGGCAAGTCATGCAGAGTTTTTTAAAAAAATCAATAAATGTCTCTCTTCAACAAAGCAAAATAAAACTTCAACTTGAAAACTGGCCAAAAGTAGACCACACAGTCTATGCATACATATGTAAATCATATGTGGTCTCCTAACAATTTAATATTAACTGAATATACCCTTAGGGAAAATCCTACCATACTATAGCATTCCTTAAGACTCATTTCTTTGGAGTACATAGTATTTCCTTCTTGCCTCAGAATTTCTTAATCCTGTAAATGAGATGTGGGGATCAGGAATGGAAGACTTGGTATAGCCCATTTTCTCTCATTCTTTCTATTCTCCCTCTTTACCCTTTAACTCAGTTGATATAGTCACAGAAAGGGTACAGTAATGAAAGTAGAAGAGCCTGGGTCCCTGGTATCCCTTTATGAAGTGTTTAAAATTGCTTTGATAAAATTGAGAGCGTAGCTGGCCATTGGCTGATTGAAGGTTAGCTTTCCCCCTAGTAGCCTTTAAAATGCTAGGCTTGACAACTCCGAAAGCAGCCAAAGCTCAATAAAAGCAGGGAATGGCTTCAAGAAATATGACTTTTGGTAGTAATTAAGAAAGCAGATTATGGATTCAACAAACAGTCTTGGCAACAGAGAATTAGGTTACAAAAAAGAAGGCTCATGGAATCGAGCTGAGCAACTTCCCTAGCACCTATCAGGGAAATAAACATGAAATTTCAAAAAAAAAAAAAAAAGGCATCATAGTCTATATTCCTGAGTTGCCTTGGCCACATATGTTCCTTACACATATAACTCACTACCAGTATATTCTAAATTTGTGTTCACTCATCCCACAGATGCTATATGTACTTGTAGGAGAGGGCAGCTCAAGGATGTTGTTTTCCAATCATTTTTCAATTGTGTTCAACTCTTTGTGACCCTATCTGAGGTTTTCTTGGCAAAAACACCAAAGTGGTTTGCCATTTTCTTCTCCAGTTCATTTGACAGATGAAGAAAATGAGGCAAACAGCATTAAGTGACTTGCCTTGTGTTAAATAGCTAGTAAGTATCTAAGGAAGGATTTGAACTGAGGAAGAGAAGTCTCCGTGATTCCAGGACCAGCATTCTGTTTACTGTGCCACCTAGCTGTCCAAGGTAAAATATTTACTTATAACTACACAAGAGAGGCAATTACAAAAGATAAAATAGGAAAATTTTATTATATGAAACTGAAAAGTGTTTACACAGACAAAAGAAATTCACCTAGGATAAGAAAGTAAATAGTTAATGGTCGAACAGGGAAAATCTTTGTATAAAATTTCTTTGTTAAGAATTTGCTATCCAGGATATGTAAACAATTAATAAATATACAAATATATGACCAGTAGTCATTCCCCAATAGATAAAGATCAAAGGATTTAAAAAATAGTTCTTAAAAGAACTGCAAAGCATTCATAACCAAACGAATCACTAATAATGAAATATAAATGTAAAAAAACTTGATGTTTTCCTCACATCTTATAAATTAGCAAAGATGACAAAAATGACAATAGTCAAATTAGAAGTATTATGGGAACATAGGTAGAGTTGTGAATTAGCACAGTAATTTTGGATAGCAATTGGGAATTATGCAATTAAAAGGATCAAAATGTTTATACCTATTGATGTAGAGATTCTATTATTATTATACCCCAAGAAAGTCACTGATAAGAAGAAAGTCCCCATATATGCCAAAATATTTATAGAATCACTTTTTGTGACAGCAAAGAAAAGAAACAAAGTAAATAACCATCATCGTGGTACAATGTAAAGAAATATTACTGTGATGTAAGAAATAATGACTGTGTTGAATGCAGAGAAGCATGGAAATACCCACATGAACTGATGCAGAATAAAGTGAGCAGAGCCAAGAAAATATAACTACAATGACAGAATTAAAAGAACTACCACATATCAAAAATCAAAAGTGAATTTTGAGAATTTATAAAGAACAATGGCTCAAAAGAAAAGATATGAGAGAAGGCTCCCAATCATCCCTTTCTCTGAACTGGCAGGTCATATGTTATACATTTCACATATGTTTTACTTTTCTCAATGCAACAATTGATTGATTTTTCTCATTTTTTTACCTTTTTCTATATAATAATTGACTTTTTTCTTATTTTTCTTTGCTTTACATTTTAAAATATTACTTATTATATGTGATAGCTGTCTAGGAGAAGGAGCGATGCTAGAGAAAAATAAAATATATCAATAAAAACTTACCTTAAATTGTTTATACAAAGAAATTTAATATTTTTTCAAGTCAAAGAATTAAAATTTCATTTATTCTTAAGTGCCTTCAATGTATACAATATTGTGGGAATAGAAATCATATAATTCCATTCAATGCATAGATTATTACTATAAAATCTTTGTTGATAGTCATCTAATCTCAGCTCTCTTCTAATACAAGGAAGACTGTTCCATTTTAAAATAAATGCTAAGTTCTTGATTTTCAGAAAATGAATAAATTGAGTGATTGGATGAAATGAGTAAAAAAGTAAAAGATTCATAAGCTGTTGTGGATATAAAGGTAAAAGGAAGAATCTTATAATGGAAAAACAACAGATAAAGGGAAGAGGCATTTGAGTTTGGAAAATTATAACGGTGATAAGTGATGCCAGAAGGACAAGGAAGGGGTATGGGAACAGGCAGTATGTGAACAGTGGCAGGGCCCCTAAGGTAGTAAGCCTTCTGAGTTACTCACCAATTAGGATGGGTCTCCAAAGCAGAAACCATGCCCTCAAACATTTAACTACCACTCTGGGGACCCTGAGTCCTAATTGAGGAGGTAGCCTTTCATTTAATAAAAAAAATGACTTTTTTATCTTTTATCTCCTAATCTACATGAGAATCACCAATCCTCCTTCATATAATATGAGTTGAGACTCATCACTACATTGTTCATGTTCAGGCTTATCAATGTCCTTAAAATTGCCCATAACTCAGAACAGTATTCTAGATGTGTCCGGACAATGACAAAATAAAGTAAGAATATTACTTCCCATGAATAAATTGGGCTAAGGTTTTCACTAGCCTTTTTTGTAACTGTACCAGGTCTGGTTTATACTGGACTTGTAGTTAGCTGAATTCCATTTTAAAAATTTACATATGAACTATTACAATTAAGCCAGATCTCCTCAAATCTGCACTTGTGTCATTGATTTTTCTGAGCCAAAATATAGAATTTCATATTTATCCCTCTTAAATTGCATCCTGATAGTTTTTCCCCATCTGTATATTCTATTGAGATCATTTTTTTTAAGAAATCCAGTTCTATCACCTGATATATTAGCCTTCTGTCATGAGGTAAATCTAAGGAGGTCTCACCATTTTATATTCACAATGAGTAGGGTGGCAAAGAAGGGTTAAGAGAAAGGCTCAGTCTTCAACTACATTCTCCAATGGTATTGACTATGGTTCAGATCTTGGGTCTGGAAAAGATGCCAAAGAAAATATTCCCTTTAGTAATAGTTGGCTTAAAAAGATAAATTGGAGTTTTCTGAAAATTATGACACTGAGGGATTACAAGGTTCAGTGAGACACAACCTTAAGTTGTAATAATAAATGTATTTTGATTTTTTCAATCTTATAAATTTTGGGAAGCAAAGTCACCAAAAAGGAAGAAAAAGTATTGAAGGAAAGAATCATAGAGTAAAATAGCCAATCCCAAGAGCAGCATAGATCATTTCTCTCCATGGAAAGCCTTAAGATTAAGACAAAAAATTGAACCTGAATTGGGTAGACATAATTCTACCAGTGGTAAAACAGGCAGACTACTAAATATCTGGTTGCCTCTTTCAGCACTATATTTTGCATATGGCTGCAACAATACAAACCAACCCACAAGTTAAATATCTTATGTACACAAAGTAAATACTTTGTTTAAAAGCTCATGGGCCAGAAATACATTTATCAAAGTTTCTATTTTTTCAGCATGAATCTAAAACTAGCCAAGCCCTCTAGAAGTTGGCTCTAAATTCATTGGCCCAGGTATTGTTACCATGCAAAAAAAAAAGTAAAGGTTAAAGTTATGCCATCATTCTCAGCTCTCCCCATAATTGGGCTGTTCTGCATGGATGAATATGCTATTCATTTATTTATTCCCTGAGGTTGAATTTTTGTAGCTACTGAACAGTCTGAAGATTTCACACCCTTTGGTCACAGGACACAAAACTTCCTTAACATTTGAATTGCAATAACTTCTTGTTTTATGCAAGATCAAATAGCAAAAGCAAAGGGTGCCCAGTAAAGAAAGGGCAGGGACTAAACAGACCAGGTGGAAAAAAGGCAAATAATCTAGAAACCTAAGAGCTAATCAGTGTGCTCTTCAAAAACAAGAGATATAAAATAACTGTGGCCTCCAAGGCTATAGACTTTGAAGCATAAGGAGTTTTCAGAAATAAATTTGCCTGTAAGAATTGACTAATCCTTTAGAAAACACCCTGTGAGAAATGAGTGAGGTTGCTGATATGGATTAGAAATGCCATTTAAATATTTATTATGATATTGAGCAAACAAAAAAGGCATTAGAAAGAATCCATTTCCCTCAGTAATGCAAAACTGATAATAGCTCACTTTAAGGCTTACAAAGTTCTTAACTCAAAAGCTCTTTGAGGATGTCAATGCAAGTGTCCTGAACCCAACTTTATAGATGACTGAAGTGAAGCTTAGAGACTACCATGGGATCATAAGTTAGAAGCTGGACAAGGCCTTAGAGGTCAACTAATCCAACCCCTTCCCACATTTTATAGATGAGGAAATGAATACCATAGAGGTAGTTACCTCATAGTTGTTTTCTATCCTTTTGTAGATTGAACATTCCCTAGTAACAATGAAAAACAAAAACAAAAACCAGTGACTGCATGTGCTAACAGATACAGGATTCTGTCTTAGTAGTACCCCATCTTTCTGCCTTAATGGAATGTTTTCTTTACTGTTCTCTAGGACCTTTACTAGTTTTTCAATTCTTGGGAACTAGAATCCCATAAGAGATTGTACCATTGTGTCCACTGTAAAAGTAAGGAAACTATCGCATAAAGATTCAATGATTTGCCACAGTTTATAAAGCTGACAAGTCTTGGGGGCAAGATTTAAACTTCTACCTGAATCTAAATTCAGCATTCTAACTTTTTATTTTTGCCATTTTTGTCTACAATGCTCCTGAAAACTGATTATCTAATCTCTGCTTTAAGATCTCAAGTGACGAAGAGTTCACTATTCTAAATAAGGACCAATTCCTGCCATTATTCAATCACTTCAGTCATGTCCAACTCTTGATGACCCCATCTGGGGTTTTCTTGGCAAATTACTAGTGATTTGTCATTTCCTTTTCCAGTTCATTTTACAGATGAAGAAACGGAGGCAAATAGGGTTAAAATACTTGTCCAAAGTCACACAGGAACAATTTAAATTGAGTTCTTCATGACACCAGCACAGCACTGTGGCCCCAAAGCCATCTAACTGCCCATTACTTCATTATTGTCCACCATTTGTTCCCACTTTGGTTTTATCCAAGCAGACAGAAAGCCTAATCTATCTTGTTTCAATACTTGTTTCAAATATTATCTTGTTTCAAATCTATTTTGTTTCAAATTTAGATTAAAGGATTATAGACCTAGAGGTTTTGGAAGCCATTTATTCCAAATGGCTTGTCTGGGGTCATATAGCTATTAGAGGTCTGAAATGGGAAAGGAACCCAAGTCCCAGCACTTTTTTCCATGTAAAGGAACTAGCCTCCCATCAAGTAGCATGAACTGGAAAATTCTGTTCTGCCTTCTTTCTATCATAAGGAATCACCTTTCCAAGCAAAGCACGGGTCCTAGCCTTTCCTTGATGTTCCCTAAGTCCTTCAATAGAGCTGTATTTTTAAAATTCCTTTTCTTTGGTCACTGCCAATGTATATGACTTCTTGTGACCTCTATGGATGGCTGTCCTCCCTGTTTATTTGAGGTATACTTTTGAGAGAATGCACTCCATTCTTAAGGGAGAGATATTTGTTGCTACTTTATTTTTTTTAAACCCTTACCTTCCATCTTGGAGTCAATACTATGTATTGGTTCCAAGGTAGAAGAGTGGTAAGGGCTAGACAATGGGGGTCAAGTGACTTGCCCAGGGTCACACAGCTGGAAAGTGTCTGAGGCCAGATTTGAACCTAGGACCTCCCATCTCTAGGCCTGGCTCTACTGAGCTACCCAGATGCCCCCTATATTTCCTTTTCTATATCAAATTCTTCCATTATTCAACCTATTCAATTTTACTATGGTTTTAATTCATTGAAAACCCATTTTCAGGACAACTCCTTTGATACAGAAATTTCTCTGGGCATAATGATGGTCTCCCATGCATATTAATCCTTACCTTGACTTCAGGTTAAATCCAAAACAGAAACTACCTATTAGAGAATATGGCTGAAGGCTTATAGAAATAAATTCTTTAAAGTGTTTTACTTAAATAATCACTTTATATACACAGCCACTTCTCTTCAAAGTGAATGTTTTACTCACAAGCCAGTTTAATTCAGGAGAGAACAACCAGACAGACATAATTCCTACTGGAATTAGATCTAGATCAATTTACAATCCACAACTAAGGCCTTCTGACTAAAGTACTACTATTTAATTATGATAAAATTAGAATGAAAACAGAAAGGCACATTCCTCAAAATGCTAGAGTTTTTTATAATAAGAATAATTTTCCCTAAGGGCCTTCCAAATGGAAGGGATCAAATTGGGGGTGGGAAAAATTGGTAGAAAATTAATATGATGCAGAAGTATAGAAAGATGAAATGGGAGATGGAAAAAGAGGAATATTTCCTGTTTCTAAGTTCAATATTTACCTATCATTTCTGCAATTCGCTTGTCTGGGCTTATGCAGAAGGACAACATATTGCTGCCACCAAACAATGCTCCCACCTTTCTGAACAATGGGATGATTCATTAGCCAATCCATGCAAGGAGCCAACAATCATATTTCTTTTTTCTCCCTAAACAGCTTAACATAGTTTTACTAACTTGCAAGTCTGGAAAATCTGCTTCATTCTATAGCTAAATACAAGCCATCAAAAAAATCATTTAAAGATACTGTTCTATCAAAACTTATTTTCCACTGTTCCATATGATGTGACTTTTATCACCAACAAAGAAAGATCTCTCTTTTCTATCTCTTTCCTACTCTCTGCTTTTCCTACACTGTCTCTCTCCTGGTTTGACTTAAAACTGTGGATTTATAGGGATCCTTCTCCTGTCTTGCTACGTGTCCCTACCCCCACCCAGAGAGTTGGTATTTTTTAACCGAAGGTCTTAAAATGAATTGTTAACAAAAATGTTCTAAAATCGATTTCTAAAAAACTCATAGCACAATGTTATTTCCACCATACCATATTTTTTGAAGTTCAGTTCAAGTTCTACTTCCTCAATGGCCTTCCAGAGTTCCAAAAATCTCTCTGTTCTGAGATGTGATATCCCAAATATTCCATTTGTATTAGTTTTACCAATCCAATCAAATAGGAAGCTCCTTCAGCATAGGACCAAGTCTGATACTTCTTTTTTGTCCCCCATAGGACTGAGCATATTAGATGCCCCTCCACCAAAAACAAAACAAAACAAAAACAAAAACAAAAAATCCAAAACTTTGCTGGTTAACAGGTATCAATAAAACAAAGCAAAATTAAAATCAAGGTACTAGATGAAGTGTATGCAGAAAGAAGCAGTTATTAATAGAGGGACCAGGGAAACTTTCATATAAGGGTGGCACACACATTAACAATATAAATTTAGTTCAAGAGTCTGCCTACCTGTTATTCCTCCTTCACTACAGCTGGCAAAATCCAACATCCTGTTCCTTGAACCTTAGTTATATAGCACTACTTCCTGTCTAGACAAAAACTCCTTTCCCTTGTCTCTTGTCCTGTTAAAGAGATATAAACCTCTTCTATAACTCTCCTAGTCCTTCCCTCCTTTGCGATCCTTTTCCAAAAGGTTCTCTAGTGCCTATATTCTCTTTCACCTTTAATTACTTTCTCTCACTCTTTATATTTCCCAGAATGCAATGAATCCTTTCTTTCTAGACAAGACTTTCTTTTCCAGATTTGGCTGGTCATTCTCATGATCTCTGAGCTACAAGGGCAAGAAGAAGAGTTTTGAGCTTTCACTAATCCTTTTGAATACTTGTCTCACCAACATCATTCAGCAACTTTTCCTTTGAAATACACATCGTTCAGTTCTATTGCCTTATACAGATTTTTGTCTCAGTCATCCAGTACACTGTTCCAACTTTCTAAAAAAGAAATAAACCTCAGACTTTAGAAACCGACTTGATCTTCTCATCAATCATCCAAATACATAATCAACTAAAATAGTGCCATTTCCACTAAAACAAGCTTGAAAAATGATCATTTCTTATCACAGCAGCTTGTACTTCAGCATCTACTACCAAATTCCACATCCCCCAGAACTTGATCTTTTAGCCTTTCTTTACTTGATTTCCAAGTCCTTGACTGATTTTCCCAATCCATATAACTCCTATTCTGGCTTAATAGAGTAACAGAAGTTTAAAATCTCAGAATGAAGTTCTTACACACTAATTTACATAAAGTTGATACTAATGTTAGCAGCCAGTGATCCAGCCTCTATCTGACTTCCTCCAGTGATGAGAAACTAACTATATGGATCTCTCTAATAGTTGAAAAGGTTTTTTTTTTTTTTTTTTTTTTGACTGAGTCAAAACTGGTTTGTCTGCAACTTCCATTTATTCTTCTTAGCTATACCACTGGACGCCAAAAAAAGCCAAGGTTTTTTTTTTGTTTGTTTTGTTTTGTTTTGTTTGTTTTTTTCCCCATCAGACAGCCTTTTGAGTCCTATGAAACAGTTATCATGCCTGGACACTACACCTCACCCTTGTTTTCCCCCAAGTCCTTTTTTCCCCACTCTAGACTAAACATTTTCATTTATCCAAACCTCATTGTCCTGGTCACTCTCTTCTTCCCTGAGCTTCACTTGACAATGTCCTTTCTAAAAGGTACCACACAAAAGTGAAGCCAATATTCCAGATGTAAGGGGAACAAAGCAGAGTACAGAAAATCTACAATCTCCTTTTTCATTCCAAATATTATGCTTCTATTAATGAATTCTAGGATTGTCTTAGATTTTTTTTTCTTTTTTTGGCTGCCATATCAGACCGATGATTCATATTAAGTCTAGAGAACATCAAAACCCTTGGGTCTTTTTCCTGTAAACTGTTGTCTAGCCACACCTCCTTCATTTGGTGCTTATGAAGCTGATTTTTCAAACTGTAATGTTGAACTCCATGTTCATTACGATTAATTGTCATCATTCTAGGACGCCAAATCTTTGTGACTCTGTCCAACATATGAATTATATCCAAAATGATGCTGTATTATCTATAAGATCTACAATGTTAATTAACCTTCCCAGCATCATCATCCATGAATTTATTGATCTTTATTCAATTAATAATGCACAATAATGAACATGTGAATAAAATTGGGAAAGGTCCTATTCACCATTCTTACATTGTCATTTCAATGAGATACTGTCTTCTATTCTTGAATTTCTTGTCCTCTTTGTTTCTTTCCATTTTTCCCACCCTACATAAACTACAGGATACATATTTGTTCCTACTCCCCTGGGCCAAAGGGCAATGTTTAGAAACAGTTAACAGAATCCACCACAAACTGATGATATTAAATTTTATCTGAGACCTTACTGCTGAATGTAAATTTTTGGAATATCTCTATGTCAAACTCCCCTCAACACTAGTTACTCCATCAAAAACCTACATTTATCCCTACCCTCCTCTCTCTTATCAAATTATGATGATTATTACCTGTAGATAAAAATAAAGCCCTCATCTGCCAACTGTTCCCTCCATTCCTCTTTTTCCTTACCAATCCTATTTCTTCCTTCCAATCTCAAAGTGACAAGGATAACCATTCTACTTGATTTCTTGATCAGATTCCAATCAAAATTTCTCAAAGAACTTTAGGATCATCAAGGAATCTTTCTCCTTCCCACCTTCTTCTCTCCCTGTCTCCACCTTCCTTTGAACTTGATGGTCCCACATGTGAAGATGTTATACTTCTTTTATTTTTTACTGCTGAAGTTATAGGGAGGAAAATTAACAATTATTGCCACTCACTGCAGAATTATTTCTACACTAGCTCCCCATCACAATGCTGAAGAAGAATAAGTGATAACTCGAATTCAAATATCATCTCAATTACCTTCTGTCTTTGTGTCATGGGCAAAACAGTTAACTTCTATTAGATTAAGTGGCCTCCAGGGCTACCTCTATGAGCCCTTTTAGCTTTCCAAGATCAATGACATCTTACCAATCATGTCCAAGTTCCTTTTCCCAGTCTTATCATCCTTGATCTTTAAGTGGAACATTATATTTTGACCATATATGGCTTCTTGATACTCTTTCCTCTCATGTATATGTTATGTTTTATATACATATATACATACATATGTTGCTTTTCATATTTGTACCCAGAACCTAATACAGTGCCTGAAATACAAATGCTTAATGAGTGTCTTTTGATTTAAAGCTGTTCCTCTTCTTTGTACTTTTTATACCATACATCCCACATCAGTATCTCCATATAGCAAATATTATCTATAGTAATCTCATGGGAAAATATAAGTCACAAAAGGACATCCTGAAGGCTTTTCTGACTGACTTTTATGATTATATATGTAAGGCTGGAATTCCCAAAAGAAACATATGCCCTTTAAAGCTAAAATGGCAACCTAATGCTTTCCAATCATGATCCCTCAATCACCTTTCCTGTCTGTTAGATGTAGATGTTAAGAATTTGACTGCTGGAGTTCTGACCACTTTCTAAATTTGGTTCACAAGAGGCTAGACCTTTAGATTATGAGTCCACTATTGAAACATCACAGGACTTGTCACTCACTAGAAGATAGGTATTTAGATAATGCCTAACCTCTTTTCTGTTCACTTTAAAATCTTTGGCCCTCTGACTGGCCTCCATTTAGTGAATATAACTATTCTAGTTTTGCGATCTTTTCATCTTGGATACTTAGCACATAGAGGGAAGCCTTTTTTCAATTCAATTCTTTGCTGTGGATGAAAAAAGATTACAGCTCCTGTTCTCAAAGTGCTTATAATTTACTGAAGGAATTCAAAATAAAGACTAAATAGGAAATAAGGAGATTAAAAAGGGAAAAGGTAAAATATAAACAAAATACACAGAAAAAAATGGAGTTGGGAAAGAACATTTTCAACTGTAAGGTTGGATGAAGGTTTCATGAAAGAGGATGTATCTAATCTTAGTGGTGAAAAAAGATTACCTTTGCCCCATCTTATTTTCTTTTTATTCTGAATTTAATAAACATGAAATAAAATGAGTATTCCTGTGTACAAATGGAATAGGAGGGAACTGTATGTGAAACTGTGAATCTCTTTTAGAGATTGCTTTTAATTTTAAGTACATAATAAATTTAATGTGCAACTTTCAAAGTTATCCCATTTATGATTCTTTCTGATTTTTTTTCTCTTTCCAATTTTTAGAAATTTGGGGAGAGTCTTATCTAAACCTCTCAATTCTTTCCACATACTGGAAAAAAACAAAAAAAAATTTGTAACCATTATCATAAACAAAACAAATGTCCAAATTGGTCATGGGATGAAAAGAAAAGTATTTCTCATTCTTTATCTTGAATCCACAGCCTCTTGACAGAGATGGTCCATAGCATGCTTCATCATTGGTCTTCTGGAATCCAGATTGGAGTGTTTTTGTCTTTGAAATCTGATTGAATTTGCAATATTGTTGTTATTTCATAAACTGTATTTCTGGTTCTGCTTTCTTCATCCATTGTCAGTTGATATGTATTTTCATATTTCTCTGAAATTGTGTCTGTTATAATTTCTTACAAAGTAATGGTACTCCATTATACTCATATACCATTATTGTTCAGCCTTTCTCCAATGATGGACACTCTTCTGACTCACAATTGTGTTACTACATAAAGAAGTCCTATAAATATGTTGTACATATAGGTCCTTTCCCTCTTTCTTTGTTTTCTTGGTGAGATAGGCCTCCAAGTGGCACTGCTAAATCAATGGGTCATTACAAACAGTGTAATGACTTTGGGGGCATAATTTCAAATTGTTCACCAGAAGGGCTGGACCAATTCACAGCTCTTTCAACAGTACATGCACCATGCAGGTTACTCTTTTCTGAAATCCCTACATTATTTCCCCTTTTTTTGTTACTTTTGCCATAAATGTGTAAAGTAGGATCTGGACAAAGAACAAAGGGAATGTGAGTGGGGCCTTATGGGGCAAGATAAGAAAAGAGCAGGGCATATTGAGTTAGCAACTTGAAGCAAGGCACGTTGGAGGTCCAGCATGAAGGGCCTAAAATGACAAACTAAGGAGTTCATATAGTAGCATCTAAACAGCTAAAACCACTATTAATACTGTCATATTTGTGAACTAAGAATATTATTTTGGCAGCTAAGCTATAAAGGGGAAAGAGGAGATACAGACTATATCTATAAAGGCAGAGAGACCCAACTCTTACAGTATTCTAGAAGAATGATAATTAAAGGAGTGGCAGCCTGAGGGAGACTAGGAAAAAAAGTAACACCAAAAACAAAAACAGGAAAGCTGAGACAGGTTTAGGGGAAAGAGAAGCTGATTAGTTAAGTTGTTTTTTGTTTTGTTTTGTTTTTTTTCATTTGAGGTGTGGCTGAACACCTCAAAGCAAATCATAGCTAGATATTTCAGGTCATTTGTAAAGAGTAACAAATGAAATTATTTAAAAAAATCTTGAATGGTAACATAAAAATGCTAGTACAGTAACAACAAAAAATTTTAAAGTCAATGGATCCTGCATGTGCATATGAATGAAAACAAGTAGCAGGATTAATCTTGGTAAAAGGTAAAAGCACTTGACCATGTGAGATAGGTAAAGGAAGACAATGTGGAAGAATGCACCTAAGTGATAGAAAATAAGGAGGGAAGAAGACATCATTGATGGATGTCCTCAATTTTTTCTGTAAAATATGAGGCAAGAGTCTCAGCTGATATAGAAGAGAGAATGGGGAGACTGGGGAAGTTTGAGGAGAGATGAAAAGGTTTGGAAAAGTCTTTGTGGAGAGTGGTACAAGGAATTGATAAAGGTGGTATAAGAAGATTGCCCAACAGCAGTGAGAGTCCAATTGAGGTTATATACCATAAAGTTGTAGTGGAACCAGTCAGAAAGGTTGTATTATTTTCTCCTCCTTTGTTCCTCAGTATGTGTGCGTAGGAGCAAAATCAGCTTGTGGTGGGAGTGATCCAAGGGTGAGGCACTTTAATTATATGCCCTGTAAAGCTAAAATGATATGCTCCACTATCTATCTCCCAGATTTGGATTCTTACTTTGTGAGAATAAAATGAGATAATATTCAGTGCTTGGAACATAGCAGGTGCTTAAGAAAGACTTGCTTCCCTCCTTATTAAAGAAGTCCTTTTCTTCTTTCAAAGTCCAGTTCACTCATTATTTCATTCAGTCTTCCTTGACTATCATCCCACTACCACCATCATGAGCACCACCATCCAGCTACTTGTGAACTCTTCCCTCTTTAATGACTCATACAATACTCTTTTAGCCTCTCCTATGCATTTCTGTTCTACTGGATTAAATTATCTGTGTGCAAACGTATTTCCCCTATTATCTATATGCTTTTTAAATATAGAATGCTTACTGATTCTCATAATAGCCTTGAGAGGTGGGTACTATTATTATCCCCATTCTACTGATAAGAAAAATGAGGTTAAGTAATTCATTTGGGGTTATAAAACTAGCAAATATAGAAGAAGAGATTTCAACTTCTATCTTCCAGATTCCAAATCTTTCAGGTCACTTTGACTGACAAGAATCACATTGCTTGGGCATGGTTTGGAGCTTAATAAAGGTTGTTGACTTGGCAACCAAGGCAGAGGTAAATCAAGGCTGTTCCCAAGTATAGCAAAATGTGCCCTTTGAAATTATGGTTAGTTTATAACAGCCTAGCTTCAACATTAACCAAACCTTTGCCAAACCCTTTTCTTTGTCCAAATTATATTCGCTACCCTTCTCCACTCCTTCTCCAAAATAATGTCATGAAAAGGATCATCTTTCCTTATTTATAAAAACCACCTTTAGACCACCTTGACAGCATAAAGTATCTTAACCAAGTAGTTAATTCTTGGGATGTTTATTGTGTCAAAGTATAGCAAGTTGAACACATTGTCTTTTTAATTCTGTTTTTAATAACATCGAATGCCCTCTCCAAACTTAGTTTATTTTGAAACTTCCAACCTTCCCAAAAGGGTATTTCACCAAATTTTTGTTGCTTTAAAATTTTTAATTAATCTTTATCTCATTAAATGAGTAATGTTCAATAAAATTTAGTCTTACATTTTCAATAGCATTCTTCTCATACAAAGGACTGAAACACCAGAAACTAGAAAAATAAGAAACCATATTTTGGGGGGAGAGGACAAAGCCTCATTCTGCTATAGAACATGGGACCCAAACCTTTACAAGATGATTTGCACTCTACATAACAATAGTTTACTAAAATATACACGTAAACACATTCTAATTTATTTTTATTTTCTGTCATTCTATTCCCTGAAAAACAAAACAAAAACTAATTAATCCACTACAGAAAAAGTATGGTTATCCTTACCTTAATTTATCTTTTCAAATGTATATATATATATATATATA
>NC_058132.1:179844697-179872197 GCF_016433145.1 Gracilinanus agilis | reverse complement strand
CTTCCCCTTCAACCCTTGCCTAATTCTTCAACACAATAATTCACCAGAGGGTTTGATTAGTAACAAGGAGTTTTATTGAAAATTCTGGGTTGGTCTGAAGAAGAGAGATTCAGAATTTCTGACAGCTGCTAGGGAGAAACTCAAAATGGGGGAGGGTCACAGGAATGGGTTAGACTGAGAGAGAGCCTGCTCTCCCAGCCAGGGAAGATTTGGCTGCCTTTAAAGTAGAGGGTATACTAAGTCAATAAAGCAAGGGATGGTTTGATTCAAGGATGTCCTACTTGTGCCTATAGGGAAACTAACCCTCAAAGTCTATTCACTAAAACCCAAAAGCCACCCTTCCTCCCAGAGCCCACAGGAAAATAGGAAAGGCAATAGGGAAATAGTATGGAGGTCAGGGAGAGGTCCAGAGAAATTAGCTAAGTTCAAATTGTCCAGAAACAAGGCACAGGCCAAAAGCAAAGCCAAAAGCCAAAGGCAGAGCTCCAGTTGGTCCTTCAGCTCTCCTCAAGCCTCCGGAACCAACTGAGTTTTCTGTCAGAATTCTAAGGCTTAACTGCCAGATGTTTTCAGTTAACTTTTGCAAGGGCAAAAGCCTTTATTGCATCTTTGCCTTACAAGGGGCTATATCTCCTTCATCACTTCTAGGAAGCCAGGGTTAGAATTCAATGATATCAAAAGCTTGTATAGCTTGTATAGTTTTAGCATTCCAAAAATCAGCTTTATAATTATAAGATGGAGAAAACCTGTCTACCTAGCAGTTTCTTTGAGGGGAAAAAAAAAGTTCCTGGGGTTTTAGTAGACACAAGCTAAATGAATCATCAGTGCAACAAAGTAGCCAAAAAAATTATGCAATTTAGGATAAGTGAAGAGAGTTCAGCACTATGAAGTGGTAGTCCAATTATACTCTGCTCTGTTCAGACCACATATGAAATATTGTGTCCAATTTAGGGTAATGAATTGAAAAGAGTTTAGAGAGTGTCTTGACTAGGATGGTAAAAAGCCTTGAGATTATGTCATATGAGAATTAGCAAGTAGAATTTTAAGAGGAGCAGAATTAGATAAAATTTAAGAAAATATTCTTACAATGAGTGTTCTCCAGAAAAGGCAGGCTAGGGTGGTAACACTAAGAAGTAGATGTTGTTCAAGCCCTGACCCATAATAGAGGTCTTCAAGAAATGGTTGGATGATATCTTATTGGGGCATACTATAGAAGGGATTCTGGTTTAAGTATCAGTTGGATTGGATGGATTCTCAATTCTCTTTCAACTCTGACATTCTGTAATTCTATGAATGTAAAAATTATTAGTCTGCCCAAACCCTGAAGTACTTGGAGGAGATGGGGGTAGAATTCCACCAAACTCCAAATAGTCTAGAAACATTCAATAAACCTGTTTAAAAAATCCTACTCTTCCTGTTCAGTCTAGACTACAACTGATTCCCTTCTTCCTTCCTTTCTCATCCTCCCTCCCCACAATCATTTCTAAAGGAATTTTGAGCTTTGGACAATTCAGGTGGCATAAAGCAGTCACTGCATCAGAATGCTGGTATGTTAGCACATACCTAACATTTTTTTCCAACAGAAGTTAAATTTATAATCAAAAGGGCATCAAAAATTCATAAGCTCATTGTAGACTTTTTAATCCTTATACTTTATCTGTGACAATGAAAATAACTGGATTATTTCTAAATTTAATGGACTCTGTAGGTAGCAGTATCTACCCTAAATCTCAATATTATTTAATGAATCCATAATCACATCATGAAAAATTATTACAAAAGTTTAAATCAACAAAGGAAAAAATGTTCTTATTAGAAAGTAATGTAATTCACCATCTATTGCAAATTTCTTAAACATTATAGATTTAGTCGAAATCAAATTTAATCATTTTCAGGTTCAAGGTTCATTTATTTAGCATTGGCTAAATGTAGCATTAAGTTAAAAGAAAATAAATCATAAAAACATTTACAAAAAAGGTTTATTAGACTTGCTTAAAGATTAAATTGCTCTTATAAATCAGTAATTTGATAAATTGAGTGTCAATGAATCAGTAACATATGGATTAAATTTCCCCTGAAATACACCCCAGTTTCAAAATGACAGAAAAACGCTTAATGAAATGTTTTTGGTATTCTCCAAATCCCTAAGTACTTAAAGTTTAGTTTGAGATAATTCACTGACACATAATGTTTCTGAGGTCTTTCCTACTTTTAAAAAAAAGGATTGTTAGGAAAATGTTATTGCTGTTCATAGAATTCTAAATTTATCAGATGTGCAGCAAATTATTTCATTTGTTCTATTACTTTAAAATTTTACTCAAGTATTAAAGGTAGATTTCTGCCTTCCTCTGCTGATCCCACTTCCTCCAGTAGCTAAAGTACTAACAACTAAACTTCTATATCCCAAGGGAACCAGAAATGAAGGAAGTTAACTAGTTAGTATCTCAAGATATTATCTGAAGGATGAGAGGAACTAGAACCACATTTCAGAAACAGAATGCAATAAGAAGTGCATCCTATTTCATAACAACATATTCTGTCTACCATTTTCCTTTTTGGGAGTTTGAGGCAATCAAGGGGAAAAGGTTAGAATGAAGAGATTTATTATTAATTATGGGTACATAGAAATTTTCAAGCAAGGGTAGAAACTCAGTTTGAGTCCTCCCAAGGAAATTGAAATGGAAAGAACAGAAAGGAGTAATTCAGAATTGACAAAGCCCAGGGACTGAGAGGAGAAGGTCCAAGAGGCTTCCAGAGTTGAACACAAAGCAATCTGGACAAAAGATCCAAGATATGGAGTAGAAGGATAAAATATAAGAATTATGGCTCTGTGCTGCCCCAGCAATCTTTTGAGAGTTTTGAGGAGCTACTGAAGTGGCCCAAGTTGATCACGACAAGATATCTGCCCAGGCTCTGGTGACGACTTACCTATTCTGAATTTAATGGAGTCATATTACCCTGCCTCCTTTTTAGAGACCTTTAATATTAAATAATTTAATATGAAGATTCAGTATGGTAGCTAAGACTATAAATTCATCTTTTTTAGAGCAATATCCAAAGTCATAAATTCTCTTAATTGAATCCAACCACAAATATGGTTAGATACGAAAACAATTTAGGACAGTGATGGCGAACCTTTTAGATATGGAATGCTGGGTCCTGCAACCACCAATCCCCAGACTGAGTGCCATGCTCATCCCACCCAGAAATCATGTGCCATGCCCCTCCCCTCCACCAGGCACACCCTGCCCCCCCACCCTCCCCTACACAGGGGAGGGAGAAAGTACTCCCATTAGGCTGCTGTGCAGAGGGATGGGTAAAATGAGGAATGTCCTCTGTGAGTATAGAGAAGGAAAAGGGAATAGCTCCACCCAGGTCCCTCAGACTTTCAAGTAATGAACTGGGGGTGGGTGGCCACATGCCCACAGAGAGCCCTCTGTGGGTCATCTTTGTCACCCATACCATAGGTTTGCCATCACTGATTTATGAGATTAGAGAATATCAGACACATTTTCGTCTAATGATCTTAAACAATTTTTAAGACTTTGAAGGTCTTGAAGTAGAATACTGTTAGAAATATATTATTATTTTATAATCACAGTTGTCTTTTTTGTTTGTTGCCTTGTTTTGGTTTTATAGGTACTTAGTCCTTAGAGGTTTCTCATTGACTATTTTGTGTCAATAAATAAGTTCCTTGAGGTCTAGCATGGGTTTCCTTTTTTTTTTTTTGTCAAAAACTAGCATAGCACCAGAAACACAACTCCTCCAGGCATATAACACAGGGTATTAGGAAGAATTATGTCCTAAAGCCACACATTCAATCTGAAAGCTGTACTTACTTCATTGATATTTATAAGTTACAATGTGAATCAGATGATATAATTCTATTGTGCTTTTTTCCAAAAGACAAATAGGATTTGATCATATTAGGTTATATCCCTAAAGGTTAAGGTTAAGATGAGGCAAATGTACATGTTCCATATGTTCCACATGTGATTCATAAAGTGTCAGGTACTACTTATTAATGGTAACATGAATTAAAGCTTGGAGTACCTTTATAATATTTCAAATTATCTTTAATACAAAACAAAACAAATCTATGTAAAATTAAACCAAATCAAACAATTCATTAAGATTTAAGTTTGGTTCATTCTACTAATTAGATGAACAGAAAAAAAATTGTAACATTTTTTAAAAATTCTAATTAGATGAACAGAAAAGAACAGACAAATCTCACTTTTCCACAAAAGCTGGAAGATGGGAAAATTTGTTTAATCAAATATTATAGTTAATCAATTCTTATAACATAAGCCATGAATGAACTTCAGGCTTTCAAAGAAAGAGATGACATTTTTGGTTAGGGCTTGATGAGCTGACATTTGAGTTCCCTTCCAACTCAGTGATATTATAATTCTAATTAAAGTCACATAAAGAACTTGTTAGGTGAAAAGCACTACAATAGATACCTGGGATGCAAGGATAAAAAAGAAAACATTATCTTTGCCCTCAAGAAACTTATGAACTAGTGTGAAAATTTTTAAAAACAGAAAAATAACCATAATGCAAGTTGTGATTACTGGGTGCATTCTTATGCACATCAAGGCTCATCAAGACACAAGACAGGGCACATCAAGACATTTGAGATTCATAGATAAGAGAACTTCCTTGAAGAGATCATGAATGAAAAAGTCTAACCCACACATGTGGGAAATGTACCCATAACTACACTGAGACAGAAAGGGTGCAGAATATTCAGTCAACAATCATTTAATGAGCACCTATTATATCCTATGTCTTATGTGTTATCACTGGACTCCAATCACCATCTTGCCATGCAGGCTCATTGGGGCTACTGTTACTGCTGCTCCACCCTCCCCTTATTCGACCTCCTTCCCTGGGGCCATGATCTCCAGGTCAATGACAGTTAACCATGTCTCTAGACAATCACATCTAACCACTGCTATACTCTGTCAATATTCCTACCTTATAAAACCAGATAGCCATTCCATTCTAATGTCTTGTTATAGGAACAATAAACAAATCCGTAAGTATCCTTCTTAACAAAACATGTCAAATTAATTTCCCTGAGGCTCAATTCACAATTCCTGTGATGTCCCATACATACCACTCCTACAGATATGGAAAGGCAGTAAGAGCCACTGGTATTTAATGAATGGAATGAGGGACAAAGAAATGGCAATCCCACTTAAGGACCTCTACTTATCTTTCGAAGATCATTTTGACAAATGAATAGATGATGAACCACAGTGAGGAAAGAACTGAACCAGGTAAAGCAACCCAAAGGCTTATTAAAATAGGTCAGGCCTGAGGTGATGAGGACCAGCAACAAAATGGCACCCATGTGAGTGGAGAGAAAGGAGCATATATTAGAGGTCTGCTGAAGGCAACTTGGAAAGAGATTGGCTGTTTGGGTGAGTATGAACCATGACTTACCTTGAAATTGCAAGTTTAAATAAAAAGGAGACAATAAAGTACTTGAAAGTAATGGGGAAATTTGGAAGATAAAAGAGGATTAGATTAGAAAGATGAATTTTGTGCTTTTTGTACTAACTCTCCTGTAGCAGTTGTATGAATGGAGAGAAGGGATATATATGAGATGTCATGAAGGCAGAAATGGCAACATGTGGCATATCTATTCATAACAACTTAATAAATCAAAATATTTTAGGCTAGAAGTATAAAATTCAGGTTTTTTGGCTTGAGTCATTAGAATTTTTTTTTATTTGCCCAGGTGCACTTTGAATTATGTACACTGTCTCCATGGAATCTTCAAAGGGGTCATTTTTCTTAGATTCATCTGGAGAAGATATCGAGGAGCAAAACAACTGATCTGATTTCCTCCCCAAAATTTTCATTGTTCTCTTATATTAAGTAAACAAAGTTATTCCATTTACTAGGAAAATGTTCAAAGAAGAAAGTAGCAGAACTAAGATTCTTTAAAATAATAGACATTATGTGTTTACTTTTAACAGTACAAAAACATACAAAATCAAGCTACATAAAAGGAAAATAAGCAACTCATTGAAGGATGATTCTTTTAAAAAATGGAAACGAGATAGCTTAGGTAGCTCAGAAGAACCTGGGTTCAAATCTGGCCTCAGACAAATCCTAGCTGTGTGACCCTGGGCAAGTCATTTAACCCCAGTTTCATAGCCCTTACCACTCTTCTGGTAAGGGTTAAAAAAAAAAAAAAGAAAGAAAGAACGAAACTACTAAAATGTTTGCATGTGTTAGCAAGCAAAATTAATCTTTGATGCTGTTTAATTTCATCAATCAAGTCAACATTTATTAAGTGCCTATTTCTAAGATTCATACACTGTGGCAGTTGCAAATGTGGATACACTTGACCAAATAAATAAATGAACAAATGAATCCCATGCCATAATTTCTAAGTTTGTATTGACGGCTACATTTTAAAATGAGCATGGAACAGAAAGTAATACATACCAGTCTTCTCCTCTCCTCTTCCACTGCAATAAGTAATCGGGCAAATTCTTTTAATGACTGAGCTGAAAAGAAAGAAAAGGGATTTGTTAGTTTTCTTGTATTGGAAAAAAATACAGGAAAGACGTATTTCAAAAAGATTAACATCTAAAGTCTAAATGTTATGGTCACAGAATATATGTGATGTACAGAGACCTTTTCTGAGACCTTATGAAGTGGCTCCAATTTTAGCCACTTTCATCAAAAATAACATAAAAATCTTATACAAATGTAAAGTTATGTAAGGATGGGGGATGGGACAAAAAGAGCCAGAAGAAGGCCATTGGTGACGGTTACTGACAGTTGGGACCAAAGAGAATTCTGGGTAATTCTCTGGAGGGAGAAGGAGAAGGAGAACTTCTGGAGAGGACTGGAGAGAGGTAGGAGGAGAACATCTCAGCTCGAATCCAGTCTTGAGGGCTTCCTGAGGATCTTTCTTTGGACACTGAAACCCCGATTTCCTGGTCAAAGGCATCCCATTGCTTCTCATCCAGTCATCTAAGTTTGGGATTCCATTTTGGGAGAGATCTCTTAAGCTCCATTACCCAGCTTTGCAGAGACCCTTTCCAGTTCAAATTGCAATTATAGAAAAGGATAGAAATAAAAACAGAAGGAGACAGGACAAGGGGGGAGATGCTTAGGAGTGGGGACCCCAAAGATTCCCACCTGAGTGAAGGACTCCATAGAAATAGAGAAGAGGGCACCCCAAAATTCCTCTGCCCTCCCCCCTTTCCCTAACCCCTGAATTGTGACTAATAAAAGCCATTCATTAGACAGATAACATTCCAAAGAGCCTGAGAGACTAGGAGGAGGGGAATCACAGCTTGGTCTGGCTGCCTCCATCTTGGAGCCAGACCACTCGCTGTGAAGTTGACTGATCTCTGGAGAGGCTTGCATGAACCCGCCTTCATTCAGAATCGGATTGGGGTCTCCCATACCTCCTCTTATAGGGAAGCCTCACCCCTAACTCCTGTGGGGTGGCATGACCATTCAGGTCACCCAGTTTCACCCCCTCGAAGTCTCATAGTGTATATTTGGCAGGAGGGGAGAGCTCCAAGAGAGTCTCCTCATAGACTCTCTCTATCTCCTCTCTAGCCCTAACATTTGGTCAGCTGGTTCTAATTATTCTTATAATTTTGGCAGAGCCAGCTTAGGTAAAGAACCTAAATAATTCTGGAAAAAAAAAAAAAAAAAAAAAAGCCTGTTTGAACCAGAAGGCAGCCATTTTTGTCCTAGCTACAGCATAGCAAAGGGGACAAACTTAGTCAAGCAAAGAAAATTTAAAGAGACAGTAACATGAAAATTTTACATTCAAACTGGTACAATAGATCCATCACTGGGGAAAACAATTTGTAGCATGATGGGACTCCTTACGTTACTATACAACTTTTCGACTATGATTTGTAATTTCTGGATCGTAGTGATCCCAGGCTATATAATGGGAATCATAGAAATATATGATTCCTGCCAATGGCTAAAGCTAGAAATAGGTCTGGTCTTTGCTTTCATACCAACTGCAATTGCTGTAATCATCTCATTCCTCCACTTCTATTGGTCCTTAAAGAATTTAGTGCACAAATTGATAGGATACAAGGATGATAGCACTGTATCGATAATGACATTAAGAAAAGAGATAGCACAATTACTTGAAGAGAATGCTCATTTGAAAGAGGGAAAAGGGATCTCAGCAGGGAACGAAATAGAAATAGCAGTGCAAACAGCTGAGTCACATACAGACAAGCAAAGAAAATAGAGGAAGGGGCTACAGCACCAGCAGTACCAATATTACCAATTTTTGATCACACCATTTTGCAGCCAGATTCTGGATTTCTCCATATAAAAAGACATAAGCCATTCATTGCTGCAGATCTAGACACCCTAAAACAAGGAATGCCTGCCTTTTATTTAAATCCCTTCAGGGCCATAAAATAATTTAAAAGAGCATTAAGACTTTTTGATCTCACATTTTCAGACACTGAAATTCTTCTTTCTGAATTACTTACACCAGCAGAGAAAACACAAGTTATTGATGAGACCCGTAGAAACACAAACTTAACATCTTGGCCACAATATTATGAAGATGTAGAATTAAATAGTCATCAAAACCTAGTATACCTAAGAAGAGCTAGGGAAGATCTTGTAGAAGCTATGAAATCCTTTGCTAAGCATCCTGATTCCTGGGGAAAATTCAAAAAGTTAAGGCAAGAGATAAATGAGCACCCCTCAATATATTTAGGCAATAAAGTAATTCTCCATTGGCAAAATAACTCCATCTACTGAAAATGATTAACAAAATTCTATCTCTATCCCTAACCTCTCTCCTTGGTTTCAGATTCACATTTGGAATGGTCTCCAGTTATTCTACTCCCACCTCAAAAATTAAACAGCCCCCTAAGCCCCATCAATTCTATTAACACAATTTCTAGATGCTTCCTAGAATAAAATGGCCTACAAGCCCAGTGATCTATCCCCGGCAAGACCCAGATGCTTTCCACTTTGATGATTTTGAATTTAAATTTTATAAGTTTGATACTTTAAATCATGCTTTACTGATATGGATTTTTCTTACACTGGTGCCAATGACAATCTCTCGTCTTCCTGTCCTATATGATTTAAAAAACATTTATTTCATTTTTTTCACTACCTTCTTCCTTCCCGTCTCCCTGACTAAAAAAGAGAAAAAAAAATCCTTGAGACAAGTATGCATGGTCAAGCAAAGCAAATTCCTGAACTGGCAATATCCAAAAAATAATGATTCCTGGGGGTAGCTGGGTGGTTTAGTGGATTGAAAGCCAGGACTGGAGAAGGGATGTCCTAAGTTCAAACACCAGATGGCCTTTGACACTTTCCAGCTATGTAACCCACATTGGCTAGCACTTACTACTATTCTGCCTTAGAACCAATATACAATATTGATTCTAAGATGTAAGTAAGGATTTTAAAAAATGATTCATTCTGTACCCGAGGGGGTACAGAGGGGATGGAGGTGTGGATGATCATTGTGTTCAGAACTCTTGTCTGCTTTTGATCACTTTACTTTCATCAGGACATAGAAATCTTCAAAGACATCCTTTTTTATAATTTCTTATAACACAACAGTATTACATTAAATTTATATAGCATAATTTGTTTGATCACTCTCTCAATTTGATGGGAACCCCTCATTTCCAGTTTCTAGCTACTACAAAAAGAGCTTCAATAACTATTTTTTGAACATGTGAATGAATCCTTTTCCTTCCTCTTCTTGGGGATATTGGTCTAATAATTATAACTATGCATAAAGCATTTCTCAACTGACAAATGGTTAGAGGGTAAGAATAAGAATTCTCAAGTGAAGAAATTGAAAACTACCTTTAGTCATATGAAAAAATGTTCCCAATAACTATTAATCAAAGAAATGCAAATTAAAGCAACTCTGAGGTACCACCTCACACCCACAAGACTGGCTAACATGAACAAAAAGGAAAATGATAGATGCTGGAGATAATATGGCAAAAGACATTAACACACTGCTGGTGGAGCTGTGAACTGATACAACCATTCTGGAGAGTGTCATATTCAAGCTCTGGGAGTTGAGAGTCACACCTTGATTGACAGGTGAAGACAGTTGGACATCAGAATGTTCCCAGAGACCATGAGGAGAGGAGGAAAGGCAGTTGGCCAGAAAGCATATAAATATCCTGGGAGCCTCTGACAGGGACCCCTTGGATCCCTTGTCTTTTAGGACCTTGGCTTTGTTTTGGCTGAGTCTTGCCTAAACTCTTGCCTTGGACATTTGATCTTGAACATTGATTGACCTGTGGATCCTCTGATTCTCTCTGAATCCCTAGATATTTAGGCACCTAAACCATCTCTAGATATTTAGGTATTGGTGGGGGAGGGGATCTGGGAAGTGGGTAGGAGAAGAAGAAGAGGGTGGTAAAGGGTGGTTTTTCCTGAAGGCTGTAGCAAACAACTAGCAGTAAGAAGCTGAGAGAAACCATGATCAATATTTGCATCATCCAAACAGTTTGCTTACTCTGGTTTGGCTGTGGCCAGGCTGAGCCAGAGGAGGTGAAGAACAAGCCAGCATTACTGAACAGCCTACAGTCCTGAGGGATTATTGTCATAGATTTAGTGATAGGGTCACCCCCAACCCATTCCTGATCATTCCTTTCTCTTGTTAAACAACATAGATAAAGTTATTAAGTACTTTCCTGGAGTAGTTATTCCACCACCACTCTGGGGAGGGAGCAATGCAGTCAGAGGAACTTTATCCAAGGCTGATAGAGCCCAATACCAATAATCAATCAACCCCAGGTGGGACCTGAAAGGGTTACCCATCCACTAACCTTTAGGGATCCTGACTGGGCACTGTTATAAAGAAAGGCAGTTATTATAACATCCAGTTGGGTGGCAGGACTCCAGTGTCCCTGCACCAGCCATTAGGGAACCAAACCAAAGCCTCCTCAGATTAATATCTTAGATTACTACTACTAATAACCAGCCTGATAGTGGTAGTATCCAGATTACTCTCTTCTTTTAGAACAAGAGCAATCTGGAACCATAACCAAAAGGCTATCAAATTGTGCATACCTTTGACTTAACAATAACAATACAAGGTTTATATCCCAAAGAGATTAAAGATAGAGGAAAAGAAACTACCTGGACAAAAGCATTTTTAACAACTCTTTTTGTGGTGGCAATTGCCTGAAAACTGAAATAATGTCCATCAATTGGGGAATGGATAAACAAGTTGTGGAATATGAATGTGATGAAATACTATTGTGCCATAAGAAATTACAAACAAGATAATCACACACACACACACACACACACACACAATCCTAGGAAAGACTTATATGAAGTGATACAAAGTGAAGTGAGCAGAACCGGGAAAATGTTGTCCACAGTAACGACAATAATATATGATTATCAACTGTGAATGACTTAACTATTATCAACAAGGCAAGGATCCAGGACAACTCCAAGAGAATTATAACAACAACCAAAAAAAAGGATATCCACCTTTAGAGAAGGAACAGACAGAAACTAAATATAAATCAAAACATACCATTAATTGCCTTTTTTTCCTCTATGAATTTTTCTCTAGTATATTCATATTCACTGTCCGTCTCATTTCACAACAAGATGAACACCAAAATATAATATATGTACAATCTATATCCTATTATTTGTGTTCTTGGGGAGCAGGAAGGAGAGAGACCATGTATTGTGAAATATTAGAAGTTGGATTTTAAAAAAGGTATTTACATGTAATCTGGAAAAAATGAAAAAATAATTATTATACCTATGCAATTCTTACAAACCAACATGGTAGATTCCTTCCTTTTTTTTTTCTCTTAGTGTCTTGGTAACATTATTGTCACTTACTCTTTTTCTTTTTAAACCCTTAACTTCTGTGTATTGGCTCCTTGGTGGAAGAGTGGTAAGGGTGGGCAATGGAGGTCAAGTGACTTGCCCAGGGTCACACAGCTGGGAAGTGTCTGAGGCCGGATTTGAACCTAGGATCTCTTGTCCCTAGGCTTGGCTCTCAATCCACTGAGCTACCCCTTCACTTACTCTTGCTATATACATTTGCCTTCTTTTCCAGGCGTACTTAATGCTTACACTGCTGTTTATGGCACAGAATAACTCATGAATCTGTGTTCATTAATGGCTTATAAATAATGCCTTTAATCTCTAAACTGCTTACTCACTTATCTCGTTCCAGTAAATGGATGGCATTGATTTCTTCCCATCTTCCTTGACTTCAAAGGGAGATTCAAAATAGATATCTAATAGTGTTCCCTAAAATGTTCTAAGACAATTAAGTCAGATGTTTTAATGCCTAAATATGCCCTAGTTTAGATTGAACACTTTTCCTAGTTTTTAGAGTTCTACTTCTTACCATTAGGTAAGTTATTCAAATACCCATGGTACCTGAAAGAAGTAAAGCACTGTATGCAGATTTTACAATGTTACTGCTTATACTTCTAGAGAGGAAAGAAAAGAGATATCTGATGAATTACATCTGGGGAAAAATTCTCTCTTTATCATTAATAAATTAGTCTGTACTGTCACAAAGATACCATAGAAATGGAAATAAATACCATCCAAGATTAGTAAAATGCAAAATTGTTTTATTTGAATTGTCACACTCACTACTGTTTTATTCTAATTCTCCTGTTCCTCCCTCCTCTCATTACTGGGCTACCTACCTAAATAGAACCCTTGAGTGTGCAACTACTTTGACTGCTAAATTGTAGGGGTAATTGGACACCTTAATTATTCTACAATATAAAGAAAGTTAGAAGTTAGAGAACTGAACAGTTCCTGTTAATTAGATGGGAGACAATTGCTAGTTTGTGTTTTTTTAAGGGGTGGGGAGTGTGAACATAAAGACCTGAACTATGATCTTAAGAGATTTTTAGATATTTGAATGGTAATTAAAAATTATTAAAAAACAACTTTATAATTTAATGATTATAAAATTAAAATGATTTTTTCATTATAATTATTAGAGCTGATGGAGCAATAAAAATAAAATATATATTATAATTGTTTCTTCTCTCTTTTTTTAGTCATGGCTATACAAGCATTATATTCACTCAGCTCACCTCCTTTTTCTTTGAAAACAATATTTTTTCTTATCTTCTTGATACTACCAGTTATGAATCAAGCTGTAGTTACAGAGAAAAGAAATTTTTATCGAAGCAGAAAACTGAAAAAAAAAAAAAGCTAAGGATATGTGGAGAATGTTATGGAATCTAGTTTGCAACACAGTTCACATAAATAAAATGTCTGTTTCCTAAATCATTGATGTTAGAACCAGGATGTAAATATACCTTCAATATTGATGGGTTTCGTTTCTTGCCAACCATGAAATCTTAGTAGTTGGACCTTTTTCTAGACAAACAATTGCCCCATAAGTTTTGAAATGTTACATTTCTTGATTTGTAGCTTATTCTGGGACCATTAATGTGTTTATCAGATTGCCCTAGGTCTTCTAGCTAATCCTTTGATTTCTGTTATGGTAATTGTGACTAGAATCCAAAATGATGTAATCTTGGGGATAACATTTCTAGCCAGTTGAGTCAGCACAGTATAGCTGATTCCAAAAGTGAGAAGAATACTTGTGGATAGAAATTTCATATGGCTGATATAAAAGATCTACTTCCTACTTCTTTTTTTATGTCAGTTCACTTGTTAAATTTGGTTTTATGCTTTACTTCTATTATGTTCCATAATAAATATTTATTGGTGGAAGGAACCAAAAATTAAATGTTTGCTTAATAATACTCAGTCTGTAGTAAGCACTTTATTAGACAAGGAATATAAAGATGACTAAAACAATTTTCTTTGCTTTAAGGAGTTTCCAGTCTAATAAGGGGCAACTTAAACATGCAAATACACCAGAGATGATGATGATGATGATGATGATGATGACAGCAGCTAACATTAGTATGATAGCTTTCTCAGAATAAATATGTGTAGAATAAATACTTTAGATAAGGTCAATACTTTAGAGATCTGGCATTCTCAAATACTATGATTCTGCATTTAGTCCTTATCAGAAAATGAGAGACATAGTTCTATTTCAATTGATCTAATTCTCAGGTATTTACTCTGAGGCAAGGTGGTGCAGTAGATAGAATATTAAGCCTGGAGTCAGAAAGATGTTCAAATCTAGCCTCAAATACTTACAGTGTGATTCTGAGTAACTAACTTAATTTCTGTTTCCCTTAGTTTCCTTTTTTTAGGCTTTAGAGTTCAACTCCTTCACTTGGTAAATGAGGAAGTCCATATAATTAAAGACATGAAAGCCTAAGAGCTGGGTAACACAGTAAGAAAGTGGCAGATTCATGCTCAGATACTAAATTGGGTGCTCTTCTACCATGCTGAATTTGGTCCTCTTTTTTTCAAAAACACAAATTTTATTAGGTTTATATTAGAATTTTTTGTAAACTGTGGGATAATCATTCCAAAGATCCTCATCGTATTCCTAAGAGATGCTATTCTCTAAGGTCCCGACATAAGTTCTCTCTTGATTTTCCATTACCTTAATGAAAAATTTAAACTCATCAACTTGGCATTCTAGGTCCTCCATAATCTTTCCTTTCCAGTCTTTATCCTATTACATGTGTTCATTTATCAAAATAAATAGTATAATTAGAAAATAGGAATGGGAGCAAAAGTTAAAAAGTCCAGAAAGGAATTCTGTTTTTTTGTAAGCTAAAAAATAGCTAACAATTATTGTTATTCAGTCATTTTTCAGTGCTGTCCAACTCTTCATGACCTCATTTGAGGTTTTCTTAGCAAAGATATTGGAAGCAGCTTTCCTTTTCTTTCTCTAATCCATTTTACAGAAGAAGAAAATGAGGCAGTTAAGTGACTTGTCCAGAGTCACACAGCTAATAAGTATCTGTAACCACATTTGAACTCAGGAAGATGAGTCTCCCTGACTCCAGACCTGGTACTCTTATCCATCACACCACCTAGCTGACCTGTACTGACAATGAGAGGAATCTAAAAATAAAACAAGGTTATCTCAGGACTTAGTAGATTCTTTGTTTAAAGTGAGAACTTAAAACTGGGGGAAGGTAGGAAGATAATATTTTGAACAGGCATTTCAAAGGGCATATTTCAGAAGATAGAATTAGGGTGATACTTTGGGGTAGGAGGCTTGAGGGGGATGAAAATGAGGCATCAGGTATTGGGAGAGTAGAATGGGGCTCTGATAATGATCTACAAGAATTCAGAGTCTCTGACTCTGTTCACTGATGTTCACTGATGAGTGAAGTGTTTCATACTTCTATACTCAAAAGGCATGTTGCAACAGGGGATAAGAGGTCTGAAATCAAAGGAGAGTGTTGTGGGGTTTTTTTTTGTTTTGTTTTGTTTTGTTTTTGGTAATGGAGGGTCTCCACATCCTAGCTGGGAAATTGGGCTGACATTATAAGGCAGAAGATGTTCTGTGCTGGAAGACCAAGAGAAACGCCAGCAACTCATTCATGGTATGCAATCAGATCCAGAAAACTTATATTGTTCCTCAGACTATGGATATAGGAATTTCACATAAGAAAGATGCACGAGTATAGAAAGATATCCTGAAAGGCACTGATATGGGAAGGCATAATTCCCTGTTGTAAAGTGGGATAAAGGGGAGGACCATCCCAGCCCTCAGACAGACCTAGATCAAAGCCTGAGTGAAAGACCTAAAACCAGCAGGACAACTCCAAGGGGTTCATGACCAAAAAGGCTCTCCACTGCCATAGAAGGGATTGCCAGAGCCTGAATGCAGACTGAAGCATACCATTCTTCATTTTATTTCCTCCATGAATTTTTCTCTAGTGTAAGCAATATTTCCCTCTTTCACAACATGACAAACTTGGAAATAGGTGTTGTATGATAACACATGTACAATCTGTAACATTATCTGCCATCATGGGGAAGGAGGAATAGGGAGGAGAGAGGCAAGGATCACAAAATTTCAAAACAATTATTAAAAATCATATGGCATGTAATCTAAACAATACATACATTTATATATGTACATTTGTATACATGTCTGTAGATCCAAACCTAGTGTCAGGACCTGGTAATAAGAACATGCTCTAACAGTCCTATTTCAAGAGGAATTACTTCTATAAAGAACAATTAGAAGCTAATCGATTATACAGTAAGCCCAGAAATCCAACTTCCTAGTTAAAGTGATGAAAAGAACTAATAAACAATTCAATGCTGCTCTATACCCAAAGGAAATGGAGAGCACTATGGGAACTTAATATTACTAAGACAACAGGGACTGCTGGTCCCAGAAGGACAGGCAAGAAAGTGTATGTGAATCTTTTGGGTCCAAGGAGCAGATGATCAAGAAAGAGTTCCATGTGTGTGCCCAGCAATGGAGAGGCTTGGAAAATCATGGACATATAATAATAATAGGTAACATTTATAAAGCATTTACTATGAGCCAGACACTATGCTAAGCACTTTACAATCCTTATCTCATTTGATCCTCAAAACAACTTTGGGAGACAGGTGCTGTTATTATCTTCATTTTTACAGAGAGGTGAACTGAGGCTGGTTTTATTGGGTTTTTTTTAAATTTACTGAGGATCACACATATAGAAAAAGTAAGCATCTGAGGCAAAATTAGGACTCAGGATCAGTGTGTCCAGTCCGTTTCATAACTCAAGGGCAGCAATAACACTTTAAAATAATTTTCAAATTTAACAATGTATATGTGAATGGTTCAATGCAGTACATTGCTGAAAATGTACTCACCACTACTGAAGTAGCGAAATGAGAGATCGCCTCTTTTAGAGGTGAACAAGAAGTCTCATCAGTCTACCTGAAGAATGTCTGCTAATATGTTACATACTGGAACATCAGCTTGATTGTATACAACTATGAGCTACCTAAAGACAGCCCTGTGTAACTTCCTATAACACACATTTTTTACTTAATTCCTACCATGTTCAGAAACTTTTAGCTCAATGTCAGGCCATCAAGATCTTTTCTGGATTCTAATTCTATTGTCCAGTGCTAGCTATTTCTTCCAAAATAGTGTCATCTGCAAATTTACTAAGTATGCCATGTAATTTTATCCAAGTTGCTAATAAAAATATTAAGAAGCATAAAACCATGCACTGATTCCCCAGGGTGCTACATAGTTCTGTCAAACTGACATTGAACAATTAATAACTACTCAGTCTGGTCATTTAATCATCTCTGAATCTATCTAATTGTCTTACTATCTAGATCTAGATCATATTTCACAATAAAATATGAGAAACCTGTATCAAAAGTTTTGTTTAAATCTGCCATAATAAATTATATTCAGAGTACCCCTCTCCTTTACTACTTAAATTTCATGTCAAAAAGCAAAAACAAAATACAGTCCAACATGATTTGTTCTTGATGAAATTATTCTAATATTTGCTCATTATTTTTCTATATATTCACTAACGATTTCTTTGGTGATCTCTCTAGAATTTCCTTAAGAATCAAAGCCACATTCATAAGCCTATACTTTGCAGACACTGTTTTCTTTCCTTTTTAAAAAAAACTGAAACATTGTTCTCCTCCAATACTGTAGTAGTTCTCCCATTTTCTATGATCTTTCAAGTATCACTGCCAGTAGTGTAGCAATAACATCCTCAGTTTTTTCAGGACCTAAGGCCAGGTGATTTAAATTCATCAAGGGCAACTAGGTACTCTCTTATGATCTCCTTACTTATCTTGGGCATCAATTTCCTATTATTAAAATTTGTTCTGTCATTTCCAGTTCAAAGGTCATTCTCTTTGGCAGAGAAAACAGAAGCAAAGTAAGAAATGCGCAGCTCTGCTTTCTCTCTGTTGACAGTTATCATCTCATCTACTTCAAGCAAAATTCTTATCCCTTCTTTGATCCTCTTTTTGCTCCCCAAGTAACTAAAAAACAAACAAAAAACAACATTAAAAAAAAACACCCTTTCCTGTTGACCTTAGCTTTGTTTACCAGAATCGGATCATTTTCAGTTTAATATCTCTGACTTTGTTTTTCCAAGAACATATATTCATTCTCTTAGGTTATTTTCTTTGTTGCCCTCATTGTATATAGACATTTGAGGTTAAGGGTCTTATTGTTCATCTCTTTCTTGCAATTTTTCTCCAGGGAACTGCTGGGTGTCTCAACATTTATTCCTCTTCCTTCCCTAGAACTACTCTCAGAAGTATTAACCTGGAGGCATATAGATAGGCAGCCTTCTTCCTCCCCCATGCTTTTAATTTAATTCTCTTTTGATTAGATTTTCAAGACACTCAACCAACACATTCTTATCAGCCTTTATTAGATGAGTTCCATTTCTGGCCAAGAATCTGTCATCTCTGGGTTTTAAATCTGGAAGTCGAAACCATCATCTTCTTAGTCATATATTCACTTCCCAAATGATTTTATTTTCCTCTACATCATTTGTCTTCTATCAAGTGAAGAAAACAACCTCTACCTCAGGTCCTTTCCCTATACTCTATATATCTTATAGGTACTTAATTATTTACATGTTGTTTCCCTTTAGAGTGTGAGTTTTTTGAAGGTAGGGACAGTCTTTTACCTCTCTTTGTCCCTTCAGGGTTTAGCATACTGCCTGGCACTTATAGTAAGAAGTTGACAAATGTTTGATGACTAACTGACCTATTTGGTTCAATTCCTTACCCAATACTTCATAATTGTTGAAAATACTCATTAGGTCCCTTCTGACAGTTACTCTCTCTCCCCCTAGGCTTCAGTTTTTTCATCTTGACAATAAGATGTCTAAGGTCCTTTCCAATTCTAAATCTATGATCTTATATTGACTAAAGGATAAAAAAGGACTTTCTATAGTCAAATTACATACAATAGCCACAACTTCAAAACCATAAATATTATAAATATTTTTTAAAGGAAGAACTCTTCAGACACTCGTTCTGTGTCTATTTATTCTTTCCTTGGACACAATTCTAATAAGCTTGCTATATATATATAAAAGAGCCATAAGGTATAATTCAAAATATACTGCTTCTTTATACTTTTTTGCTGGACTCTTAATTAGACAAATCCAAAGTCATGACAAAACTTCTGAATGTTATTAGTAAAATAAGCAAATTTATCTTACCAATGCAAAGCTTAAAGTAGTTGACTGCATTTCTTATGGCTAGTAAATTACATAATAAAATTACAAAAGTGTCCTGAGAGCTGGATGGACTCTCCTGCTTCCAAAAACATAGATGATTTGGGCCAGCTAATTTGAATTCAACAAGGGCAATTGATACTCTCTTATGACTTCCCTCCCTGGCTCGGGCATCATCTTTCTGTTGGTCGTGTTTGTTCTGTTATTTCTAGTTCAAAGGTCCAGAAGACCCAGACCCAGATATAATCTCTGCCATCATCTGTAGAAAAAGGAGGATTAAGATAGACATCCTTTTCATGACAGCAATAGCTTAGGATATGACAACTTTGGGATTCTTTATGCTAAAATATGTATCATAGAATTTCTCTTGTATTGGCATGAGTCAATAAAATATCTCACCAATTCCAATTTTAATAGGATATAGGAGGTATGGTATGAGGACCAAAGGTGTCCCAGGACATCTTCCAAAAGTACTTAAAACCTTAACTCTGTTACAATTAAAAATAATAAAGACTGATATAAATATAGACATTAGTATTTTAATTAAAGCCATGCTGATAGGGATAAAATCATTAGGCCACACGCCTTTAAGAATTCACATTGCCTCCACCATTTTTTACCTTTCCTATCGCCCCAGCCTCCTAGCTAAGGGAGCAACTTCCTCCTCACCCAGGAGATTTATCCCCTCTCTCACATCATTATACTTCCTGTTTGCCATGAGGAATCATGGGAAATGTAGTTTCAAAGTCCCCCATATATCCATAGGTGTCTGCTAGACACTTCCCTGAATTTTAAACAAACAACTCACAAAATCAATCTGGACCATAATTAAGTTCACTAACTATAATCCTCTGTCCAAGGATTAGGGGTATATGTGTGTATATCAATATCTTCTATGATATTGAATTGCTTTTCCATCTGTTTCCTATATAAATGTTTTAATAGACTGGATAAGACAATGCTTAATTGGAGAAAAAAAGAATGATTTCTAAGATTTTTTCACATGCTAAAGAAATTATACATCTTGCTATTATTTATTCTGAGATTTCTCAGTGTAAAAATAGGTCTCCAGCTGTTCTTTCTGGGATTTTACCAAATGACAATAAATTTAATGCACTTTTTGTTCTTTTTAAAACTATTTTTTCATGGAGATAACTTTTTATATGTAGTTGTGTTTGTTTTGAAATACCACATGATCAATGCTATGAAGAAGTATGAACTTTTAAAGTGTCAAGGCAAGAAAACAGGTTCAGATTTTGCACTGTAGGGAATATTACAGCCAATAGGAGCATATGTGGCTAAATGATTTAATGCCAGAATCAGACTTACTAAAAATATCATATAGACAATTTAACATCAGATTTAGAATTACACCCCAAGTTATTTTTGGTTTATACTATGATAAATACCAAATGAAGCTTTAATGAAGTTTCTAGGAGTAATTCATAAAGCCAACCCTAGAAAAAAGTTACAAAATAACTTTTTAGGCACTTTATTTTAATTTTTGGTATCTTATGAATCAAAGTTCTCCAAATGCTCTTACTCACAAATGGCACTGAAATAACTGAATGAAACCTTGGAATACTGAATGACCTCTTTCCTTGGGAAATGATAGATTCTAGAACTGTTAAAGGCCTTAATGTGGGTAACAATGCAATGATGCCAAGCTTGAATAATTACAGGGACAGCCATTTCTAAACCATACATAAAGATTCCTACGGGTCACATATTGACTTAGAAAATGGCATACTAACATTGTCTGTGTCCTATTGTATTTTTATTTATTTCCCAATTATTAATTTATTTTCCCAATTACATTTTAATCTAGTTCGGGCTATAAGTAGAATGTTTGACATCTCTGATATAATCCAACTATCTTATGTTAGTTACAAATGAGAAAACTGTGGACCAGCAAGGTTAAATAGCTTACCTAGGTACAAACAATATGTAAGTAACAGAACCAAGATCCAAACCCAAGTTCCTTGGCTGTGTTATCTGCTTAATAAATGTCTTATTTTGAATTGAAAAGGATCACAGATTTAAAGCCAGAAGGATGTTTAGAAGACACACGCTGGGTAACTTAGTGGATTGAGAGCCAGGCCTAGAAATGAGAGGTCCTAGGTTCAAAGCCGGCCTCAGACACTTCCCAGCTGTGTGACCCTGGGCAAGTCACTTGACCCCCATTGCCCACCCTTACCACTGTTTCACCTATGAGCCAATACACAGAAGTTAAGGGTTTAAAAAAAAGAAAAGAAGATACATAGTCCAAAACTCCCATTTTATAGATAAGAAAATGAATCTTGAGAAGTTAAGTGACCTGTCCAGGCTCAAACAGCTAGTAAGTTTCTGAGGCAGTATTTTAACCCATGTAGAGAGACAGAGACAGACTAAATTTCTCTAATTCTCTCCATGATAATTAGTAGTTCTTGGCACAAAGCAAGCATTTAATAACTATTCTTTTTACTTGTTCATCAATCCACCTACCCATTCATCCATCCATCCATCCCATCCATCCATCCGAGAAGAGCTACTGATAAAAGATGGATCCAGAACTCAAGGGGAAAATAAAGATATGGAATGAATCACATTTGGGGAAAGTGTGTCTTAACCTGAGGAATCTTCTTGTCATCAAAGTAATTTTCAATAGCTGTCCCTCATGCCTGAAACACTTTCCCTCCTCATCTCTGCCTTATGGCTTTTCTGGCTTCCTTCAAGTCCTAACCAAAATCTCACTCCTGTAGGAAACCTTTCCCAAACCTCCTAAATTCTAGTGCCTTCCTTCTGTTGATTTTTTTCTTATTTATCCTGAAAATAGCTTGTTTATACAAAGTTGTTTACATTTTGTTTCCCCAATTATGCTGAGAGAACCTGAGAATAGAAAGGCTTCTGTCTTTCTGTATATCTCTAGCACTTAGCACAGAGTCTGGCATGTACCAAGTGCTTAATAAGCATTTGTGGACTTATTAACTGACAAATATTTAGTCTCCAAGCTACATAAAATGAAAAAAGCTTTAAATTACAAAGACCTAACCAAGGAGATAAACATGTCGGAAGAGGATGAGCTACATATCATTCCTATTTTCTTCTTCCTCTCTTGGAAACCTCCTCTAAAACTTCCTACCTACCTTGCCACCTACATCAGAGCCTACATCCAGGAGGAAGATCTGTCCTGGGGCATTGCTTTCCAGATTACGGTCTGTCTCTCCCATACCAAACCAGGCTCTCCTTCCCTCTCTCCTCTTCTATAACCCTCCTCTTCTATAACCTCCTCAGCAGCAACCTAAATGCTCTTTAGCATCCTCTCCTTACCCACTCTCCCCAACCCCATTCTGGATCCATAAACCATTAAATCACCTCTGACACTGTTCTTGAAAAGGCGATGTTGAGTTATGCTTTTATGGTTATATTCACTATTCCAATAATGTTCAGGACCAAAGTACCCTTCCTAGGACATCAGTCCACCATGTGCTCCCTCTGCTCCCCATTAGATTAAGCTTCTTGAGAATACCAACCAACTTTACTTTTGAATTTATATCCCAAATGTTTAGTTCACTGCTTGACACAAAGAAAATGCTTATTCATTCATTCTTTGTTCCTTTTACTATTGGGGTAGCACCAAGGATACTAGGCTGAGCCAGTCAGAATGAGATTAAATACTAATAACAGGAATATAGCAGGATGGTGATTTGTCATAGAACTTGTTCCTATCTGAACCTTATTGGAAAAGAAGAGAATGAGATAACAGCAATAATTATTATAACAAGTTGTATCACAGGCATACCTTCCACATCAAGATTTTCCCTATCGTAGTCTCAAAAATGTCACGAGTTGGCAAAAGAAATTAAGTGAAAATTCTGGGAGGAGTTTTTTCAGAAGCCACAGATGACACATGAAAGCCAGCAGATGACACAGAAAAAAAGTTTAGAAATTTGGAAATGCATACTTAACCCAGATTTTACAATCAGGTACTATAAACACCCCATAAAAGAAAAAGGAAAAATTCAGACTTTCTTATACAAAAGGCAGACCAAAAATTTTTATGTAAATTTTCCAGATTGCAGGGGAATCATGTCTCTAACTTCAGCAATGTGGAAGGGATACCTGCATTTAAGATCTGTAAAGCATTAGACATATGTCCTCTCTCAACTGAAATATATGGCCACTATGAGAATCAAATTAGTATTACTATTACCATCTTACTGGTGAGGTAACTGAGTAGGGAAGGGGGGTTCAATTGATTGGCCCAGGGTTACATAGTCAATAAAAACCAAAATCAAACCCATTTCCTGCTGACCAATGCTCTTTCTTCTACAAAACATGGCAATTCGGTCCATTAAAAGTTCAACTTAAAAGCAAAGCAAGGCTTTTGCTTATCTCATGCCTACTTGTGGTCCAGCTAAAGAGTAAGTGTAGCATCAATCTGATGGATATTTATATAGCACTCTTAGGCCACAGAGACCTTCTGACCAGATACACTACTTTTTGGTCACAATTAAGACTCCACTGACAGGATATCCACCCAATCCTCAACACCAGCCTTATTTATAGCCACAAACTCAAGTTCAGCTCATTTTCAGGGAGCCACAACATCAAATAAAATTTTCCCACTCTATTTGTGGCTTCAAGCTCCAAGGAAGCTTTACAGCAAAGCCAATAAATCGCTTCCTAAACTGTCAGAGAAAATGTCATGGAGCTATTGACATGTGCTGGCAGGTCACTGTAAATAAAATCTCGCAATGTGGAGACTCTACCCTTACTTCTAAGACTTCAGAGCCACTCGGGACCTGAGGTCTCATATCACATACACATGGGACTTATTTAGTTACCTTTGAGGTAACTAAACCTGATTCGCCACAGCATCCGCCTTGTGGTCAGGTTTTTCTGCTGCCAAATTATAAATCAGAAACAGACTTGTCTTGAGACCAGGCTTAAAAAAACTGGCATTGAAATTCTTCTTTCATATCCTGCCAGCCCCATCACTGTGAAACATGTATGTGCTCTGGTGCCTCTAGAATAAAGGATGAGCCTTTGGCCAAATGTGAAATATAGGGGGTGAGAAGAGATTTTATTAGACATTATTTGTGATGCAAGGAAACTTATTTAAATATTATTTCATAGTTTTCTAATTAAATAAGAGAGAAGAACATATGACTCCTCAGCTTAGAAGTTAAAAGTGAAATAATATTAATAAATAGATCTGGAGTCTACTTTCCTGGCTACTAATGGTAGAGCCAGTAACTGTGTGATTACCCTTACTCCTCTAGTGTACTTGAGGCTTCCTAGTGGTTGCCAAGATGGGTTCCCTCCTTGTCATACCTTTACCCTAATATTTACCCTGGAGAAAGAGATTATATAGTATCCTCCCCTTCTCAAATCTCTCCTCACTCCAATCTGTCTTCTACATAAGATGCCAAAGTGATTTTCCTTAAGCTCATATCTGACCATGTAACTCCTCCACTCAATCATTACTTCCCCTGGTTCCCCATTGCCTTATGAATATTATATACACTCTTCTGTTCAGCTTTTAAAGCCCTTCCTAACAGAGCTCCAATCTAACTTTCCTGCCTCAGTGCACATTTCCCCCCTCCCCTGTACTCAGCCAAATAGGTCTGCTCTCTGGTCTTTAGAAATAATATTTCATTTCCTATTCTCATTCCTGGAATGTACTCTATCCTCATATGTGACTGGCGGCATCCACATGTTCCTCAGTATACAATTCAAAACCAGCTTCTACATGAAGCCTTTTCTAATTCCTCCAAACATTAATACCCTCTTCTTCTTCCTCCCTATCTTATTTTTATTCTCTTTATAATTAATCAGTATATATTTATACACACACACATTTCTTCACTATTAGAGTGTAAGCTCAATGAGTATAGGAATTATTTCATTCTTTATAAGCCAGGAAGATGAGTTCAAATCCAGTCTCAGATACATGCTAGCAGTGTAAAGCTGTTAGTCTCCTAAACTCTGTCTGCCTCAGTTTCCTAAGCTATAAAATGGAGATAACAAAATAATCTATTTCTAAGGGTTGTTGTAAAGAACAAATGAGATAATAGTTACAAAGCCCTTAGAACAATGCCTGACTATGGTAGGTCCTTTAATAAGCTTGTCCATTTTCTCCTTTCCTTTATTTTCATGTGTCTAGCACCTTGCCTGACACATACCGGATGATGAATAATGCTGCTCATTGATGGATCATAGTTTTAGTGCTGGAAGGGGCTGCAAACGGTATCTAGTTCAAATCTCTAATTTTATAGATGAGAAAGCTGAGGCTAAAGGAAGTTATATGACTTGGTCAAGGTTTATCCCCTGCTGAAGAACACCAAGATCATTCTTGGTTAATATGGTTCTATGTTACATGGTAGCAAACTCTATGTCTAGTTTCTAACCTGTTATTTAGGACCTGAGAGCTCAGGTCAACTCATGTTGTCCAGTCTTCTCCTTGATTCCTCTCTCCCCATGTGTTCTTCAGGCAATAAGCATGGATTTCAGATTTCTACTGGCGAAATGACTCTAAACTCTGCCTTCTATTACCTTTCCTTAAGGTTCTTCCTTAAACCACCCACCTCTCCAAACTCTCATTATTTGATAGATATCTCTGTATCAACTTGACTTCTAATTCTTCTGTCTCTTTACTTGTCTCAATGCTAACCAAAACTCAGTCTCATAAGTGGTGACTTAAGATGAATGTAAGCATCTGTGGTTATATGAAATGCATATATTGCTATCTCTCAGTATGCTCTCAGAATTAGTGATTAAATGTCTATAGAAAAAAGAGAAGACCCCCTAGATGAAAATTCCTACAAGACCTTCAGTACCAAAGGTTTCACCTTAGTGTACTTTGGCTAAGCAAATCAATGCATTTCTTTTTGGAATGTATCTACATCGTGGCCATCAAATAACAGAGCAGTTCATTTGAGAGATTTTCTTAGGTGGTCATAAAAGCCAAGATTCATGAAAAGGTAAAACTTGCTTCCCTGTGCCGCCTTGACACCCCCCTTCCCCCCAAAATAATAATAAAACAAAATCTTGGAGAAAAAAGAGGTCTTTCAATAACCCTCCCAAATTTTATGCCAGTCATGTTTTTCCCCAGACATCTTTAAACTTTCTCATGACCACTACCAAATTATATGTGAAATCTGGAGGCAGTTTCTCTTTGTTATAAGCTTTTTTATGTCACTCCATTTAATATCAGTGACTGGGGATGAAATCAAAATAAGAGTCTCCACTCTACATATCACTATTTCCAACCTACCACACACATACAAAAGTAAAAAAAAAAATAAACTGGATTTTCTGTTCAACCAGTGCCCTAACAGCTAGACCAATACACTCAACTACTCTGGGTCTCAGTCTCCTTATCTAGACAAAATGGCAAGATTAAAATTCTGAGGGGAAAAAGACTTATTTTTCTTGTTTCTATGAGGCAGAGCTTAGAGTAGTGGTTGAAAGCTAAAGAAACTTAAAATTACCTGACAGAACTATTCAAAAGTGGAATGACCTACTCTGGGTGGTGGTAGGTAACTTCTCACTAGTTTTCTTCGAGGAAAGGTAAAATTTACTGTATTTTTGTACTGAGGAATCTTTTTCAAATATAAGTTGGCCTGAGACACTTCCTAGCTGTGGGACCCTGGTCAAATCACTTAACCCAAAATGCCTACCCCTTACCATTCTTATACCTTGGAATGGTTACTTAATATTGATTCTAAGACAGAAAAGTAACGGTTTATTTTTTAAAAATTTAATGGGATCAGATGGCATACAAGAGCCCTTCTAATGCTAAGATTCTATAGTTCTGGTGATTTCCTTTACTAGAAAAAAAATACAAATGTTTTCTTTTTTCTAATGCAAATTAACACTAAACTTGGATCCTTTCTATAAGAGTATACAGCAAGGTGTCAATTCTTTATTAATACTATTTCCCCAAAGAAAAAGGGAAATATTGAAGGAGAGAAAAAGCCATCAATTCTTCAAACCCAAAGGACAAGAAGAAAACTTTGATGCAGACTGTGCATAAATATAAGCAGCTATTTTAGGAAAAAAAGAATAGTTATTTTACTTGTAACTAAGATTCAATTACACCTAGAAGCAGTTTTCAAAATGAATACTGAATATCTTAATTTAGTACTTTCACCTTTGGGAAATTTACATGATTTGACTTAAAATGAGAGATAAATATATGTGGCATTAGTATGTATATAAGTATGATGAACTTTCTCTATGCATATTAATGTTAGTAAATCTCTCATTTCAGGGAAGGAGGAAGAAAGAAGAAAGAAAGAAAGAAAGAAAGAAAGAAAGAAAGAAAGAAAGAAAGAAAGAAAGAAAGAAAGAAAGAAAGAAAGAAAGAAAGAAAGAAAGAAA
>NC_058132.1:179827022-179844491 GCF_016433145.1 Gracilinanus agilis | reverse complement strand
AAGAAACAAAGAAACAAAGAAACAAAGAAACAAAGAAAGAAGCAAAGAAGCAAAGAAACAAAGAAACAAAGAAACAAAGAAAAAGAAAAAATTTACAGTGAGATGAGCTTGCTGCCTTTAGTGCAGATATAGTGGGCTTCAGGGGTAGAATGAGGCATAAGTGACCAAACAAGTTCAGACAAGGGCCATAAGTTGACTTGTTTTTTTCAGCTGCATTTTTGAATGGGAGAGGGAAGAGAAAAAATAGCAAATTAAGACATTATAAGTCACAAAGACAGATGGATTTATAGAGCATAGTTCTTTTCTGAAGGTAAGGAAACTTATAGCCACAGACTGGCTTTTGGAAGGCACTCGGCTATCATTCTTTCCTTTTCCCCTGATTCACTTATTTGACTTGTTTCCTATGTGCCAGCTACTGTGCTTTACTCATATTGCCTAGAAAGTTTTCTACCTTTTCAAGATCTTAATTTTTTTTCCTAGAATTGTAAACCACTGGGTTTAATCTTATTAGGAGTCTTGTGGCCTCAAGAGCAAGGATGAAATCCCTGGAATCTCTTTCTCTTCTATCTGCTCCATTTAACACTCAGGATCAACCTGCTCTACCATTCACCACATTCCCATTTCTAACCTGAATGGATACATGACAAAGCCCTTTAAAAACACTGCCTTCCCTAATCAAGTGTCTTGCTTATGATGTTATAGGAGTGTAAAGCAGTACGAGTAGCAAAAATGGATGCCCATCAATAGGAATATGGTTAAACAAATTGTGGTATGTGAATGTAATGGAATGTTACTACACTCTAAAAAATGACAAATATAAAGAATGCAGGGAAATTTTGGAAGATGTTTATGAACTATTTATAAGATTTTAAGTTTAACAAAAGTATATGTTAAAGAGTATACTCAAAAACTCACCCAAAGCTGCCCCCCCATAAAAAAGAGTTGGGGGTGATGGAAGAATAGCACCCTGAGGAGGTCTAGCTAGGTTCAGCAATCTAGGTGCTTAAATCCTTTGTGGAGGGTTAAGAATAGCCCTACCCACAATGTTCCTTAGTCTTTTCCTCTGGAGAGTTAAAATATGAAGAGACCAGCTCTACAAAAATGACCTATACCTACTTAATCCTGTGATGTCCCATGGGGATGGGGTGGAGAAAATGAGATAAACCAGTCATTCAATAAGCAATTACTAAGTAGCCACTATGTAACAGGCACTGATCCAAGTGATAGAGATTTTAAAAAAGAAAAAGACATTTCCTGCTTTCAAGGAACTCAAAGTCTATTAGGGGAGACAATAGGCAAACAACTATATACAGGCAAATGATATGCAGGATGTTATAAAGAGTAGGTAATCTGAGTGGGTCTCAAATGCAATTTGGGTGTGAGGAAGGATAAAGGGGATATTAGGTGATTATAAGGTAATTGGAGAAGGAAAGAAGGTACAGGAAGGTATGTAGGAGATAAAGGAAATGGGGTATATAGGAGAGGGCAGCTCAAACAGGTTTATTCCCAGAGGCTTAAGACAGAGAATACAGGGAGGAAACTAGGGCCAGTAAGAAATGTTTAGGTTTGGCTGGAGGGTTTCTCTTCTTAGTTTCTAAAGTCTCTTGAGGGAGGAGTCAAGAGGGCCCCTCCCTGCCAGTCAAACTGATGGCTGGAGGAAGTCTTGAAGTAGATACTTCCTGCCAAGATGGAGGCCCCCAGTTCTCTCAAGAAATAAAAGAAAATGATTCCTTCCTACTTTAGCCCTTGCCTCAATTTTTGATACAATGATTCACCAGAGGCTTTGAGTAGGTAATAAGGGGATTTATTAATCTCAGGTTAGTCAGAGGGAAACAGGTTCAGGATTTTCTAACTGCGGCAAGGGAGAGGGTGATGGTGGGGGATGGGTCACAGAGAGGTTTAGACTGAGAGAGCTTGCTCTCCCAGTCGGGAGATTTGACTGCTTTTTAAGTATTATTAAATCACCAAAACTAGGGGTAACTTATTTGAGGATACTCTACTTGTCTATAGAAACTAAAAACCCACAATGTTCAATCACCAAGCCCTCCCCCCTTCCACCCAGGACCCACAGGAAATTCAGGGGAAGGGGAGGGATATAGATGGAGAGATCAGGGAGAGGTCCAGAGAAATGAGATAGGTTTAAAATTCCCCAAGACAATATAAGCACAGGTCAAGGTCTAAGCAATTAGGCCAAAGCCAAGCTGAAAGGCCGCAACTAACAGGTTAAGCCAAAGCAAAAGCCTACAGCCACAGGGAAAGCCAGAAGGCAAAAGCCCTGTCAGTTGGAACTTCACCTCTATTTATAGCTTTAAGTTCTAACTGACTTTCTGAAGATTCTAAGATATTTAACTGACTTTTTGTGACCATTAGAAATTAGAAGCAAAAAGTTTCTATTAGCCACCTTGTATTACAAGGATAAATTGGGGATATTCAATAGGAAGAAGGCACTAGAATTAAGGGGAACTTGGAAAGGCATCTTGTAGAAGGTGAAATTTTAGCTGAGACTTAAAGGAAGCCAGATAGGAGGCAGAGATAAAGAGAGATGGAATTCTGGGCATGGTTGGGAGACATAGCACCTTGTTCGAGAACAGCCAGGAGACCAGTGTCACTGGACCACAGAACATGTGGGGATGAGTAAGGTATTATAAGACTAGAAAGGAGAGGAGGGTAAGATCAAGTTATGAAGGGAATGGAACATCAAATCAAAAATTTTATATTTGATTCTGAAGGAGACAGGAAACTACTGGAATTCTTAAAAAAGGAAAAATGAGTCTCCAATATTCTGGTAAATTTAACTATAGGAGTGGGATAGAGAAAATATTCCAATCTTCATTGAATAGAGGGTCCCTAAATACTCAAATGGCTTTTTTAACTTATCAATTTGGAAGTGCCCTCCAACTATGCAGATCATTTACGTCTGTCTACCCTAAGTAATTCTTGAGCAAGTCCCTCTCATTATTTGGAAGGGAGCAATCACCTTGTTGATAAATTGCTTGTCTTTATCCTGTAAGAGGGAGATGAGTAGAGCAGTGGGTAGAGTTCTGGACTGCATTCAGGGAAAACTGTGTTTCAATTTCGCCTTTGATATGATCTGTCTTGTTACACTTTCCCTCTGCTACCATTCTCTTATCAGTAAAATGGGAAATAAGAACAGCACCTAACTTCCAGGGTTGTTCTGAAGATAAAAGTGAGATAATTTTTCTTAAAGTGCTTTGTTTAACTTAAAGTGCTAGATAAATGCTAGGATGATCATTAGAGAACTTGAAAACAAGATATTGATTCCAAGGCTAGCATTCTTTCCACTGCTCTTTCCATAGGATTTGTAACTAATATTTATCTCACATTTTTAAAAAATTGCACCCCCCACTGAACCCAAAATTCCAATTAGGTTCTAAAGAGGGCAAAGTATGGGAAGACAATCATTTTACTGATCCTGGATACTAGAACTTTTAATCTAGCCTATATTTGCATATATAATAGGACAGTTATTTGAGGTTTGAGGTTTCAAAGTTTTCAGGGGTTTCAGTTATCCAAAGCAGTGCAGAGGTATAACCCCTTACCCAAATCTCTTTTGTTTTTTTCCTTTTCACTTTCACTTTTTTAGTTTTCTTTGTTGTTTTTTTGAGGGAGTGGGATCTTGCAGAACCCTGAGCCAAGGGGCAAGAGCTAGGAGAGTGAGCAAATATATATATATATATGTATATACACATATATATATAGTCAGGAAGTGCTTATATATCCACAGTTTCGGGTATCCACAGTAGGTTTGGAATATATCCCCCATGGATAGGGGTCCCTATTATGTGTGTGTGCACATATGTGTAGAAAGATATAAATACAAGTATGTGTGTATGTATTTTATAGGTGTATATATATATATATAGGCATACATATACACATAGCAGCTAGGTGGTGCAAATGGATAGAATGCTGGGCCTGAAATCAGGAAGGTCCATCTTCCTGAGTTCAAATCTAGACTGACACTTACTAGCTATGTGACCCAGGGCTAGTTACAACTGTGTTTGCCTTAAGTTTCCTCATCTGTCAAATGAGCTAGAGAAGGAAATGGCAATCCAATCCAATATCTTGGCCAAGGAAACCTTAAATGGAGTAACAAAGAGTTAGACATAACTGAAAAATAACTGAACAACAAATATTTGCATTAGACTTTTTTTTACATTCATGTGACAGTTCAGGACTTGCAAACTACTAAAATTCTAAAGCAATTTTCACATGAACTGCTCTCTAATTCCATTTTTTCTTGCACTTAGAAAGTTGATATTTGTGTTGCAAGCGTAAGGCTCTAATTTGGTTGGCTTATAGTTCTAGTATGTTAAAATCTTGCAACTGAGTGGAAATTAATCTTAAGTAACATTTTCAAGGCAATAAAAGCATCATACTCCCATTAAATATTTTTCAAATATTTCATTTGTATCCAGTATGAGAAAAAGGGGCCCCTGCATTTCCAATAAGAATCAAGCTTGGATAATGCTTTTAAATATTTCAAGTGACTCATCATAGCTTCTCCACCAATGAACATTCTCTTTGAAGGATTAAGGCCACCTGAAATTTGTAGCTTTCACAGCTGTTATCCTATCTTACTTAAATGTGGGTGGTTTTGTGTGGGTGCTGAAATAAAAAGAGTGTACTAAGATAAAATGGAAAACAACAATTCAGTTATACAACTGAGAATTATAAGGCCAAATATACTTCCTTTGCAGAGTTCAAAAACAAATGTTATTTATACAAATAATTAAGACATTTGGAATAGTTTCACTTTAATAACAAACTTCCTAATTTGTATAACTGAATAGGATGACCATGATGGATTAGTGGATGTAATGACTTTCTTTTAATTTAATGAATGAGGTAATATTTTTGCCTTTAATTTATTTAGATCTTTGATGTCTTTTGCAAGGTTTAGGTTAGGTCCAAGGTCAATTGGGTGGATTCCTTTTTGAGTCAGAAATTTTTCCATTAAAGATAGGTTTGAAATCATTAGGCAGAAACCAAAAATCCATGGAGAAAAGCACATCTTTACCACTGTTTCTAAGTATGTTTAAAAGAATAAATTTGAGACTAAAAGATTTAGAGAGTGATGGGAGAAGACAAAAGACACCAGAAGCATTATTTCACTGATATTCATTGTTGTTGTTCATTCCTGTCCAACTCTTTGTGATGCCATTTTAGAGTTTTCTTGTCAAAAATATACTGAAGTGACTTGCCATTTTCTTCTCTAGCTCATTTTACAGATGAAGAAAGAGGTAAACAGGATTAAGTGACCTGCCCAGGGCCATATGGGTCCATATAAATAATGTGTCTCAGAATAGATTTGAACTCAAGTCTTCCTAATACCAGATCCAGCAGCCAAACTACCCCTAACAAAATGAATCATTCTCTGTGACTCAAAAAGACTTAGTAGAGTGGTTTGGAAGCTTCCATTGGTTTTCACAGCCAATGTGTCAGAAGAATGTCAGCAGAGAGGCCAGCTCTCTAATTCCTTACACCATGCTATTCTCACAATTGTAGAGATAAGGATTTTTCACACATCAAATTTTGGAAAAGTTGTTACAAAAAGCATTTTAAAATAACTTTGTGCATGTATTATATGTGTTTATTTGAGAAGGGAGATATAATTATGAATAAATATTCCCTTTAACCAGATTTTTACTTTCCTGGGCTTACCATTCCTAAGAATTTTAGGAATTTTAAGTTTCAAAATGCCTAAATTCTGAATTACCCATTATTACTTTGAAACTAAAAGTCAAATAATTCTCAAATCATGCCTACTTCAAAATGTATTTTATCTCTGAAAAGTTATTAAAATAATGTCTTCCCAGACATTATTTTGTGTATATTTGTATAGTGTTGGTACTACTTTTGTGGAAAAGATGTTAATAAAATGAGTCATGAGAAATCATGAGGTAACAAGAGAATCATTATCAATTTCCAAATCTAAATTAAGTAAAATAGTATTTACTAAGTGTCAGCCTTGTACTAAAAACTGTAAAACACTGAGGACACAAAGAAAAGGCGGGGAAAATAGACTCTGCTTTCAAGGAGTTTATAATTTAATGGGCAAGGCAACAAGCCAACAACTAACAAGACATATGCAGGATAAAATGGGGGTAGGCTTGGAGGGAAGGGCCAAAGAATAAAGAATTCTGGGAAAGGCTTCTTCCAGAGGGTAGATTTTTAACTGTGCCTTGAAGGAAAGCCAGGAGCTAAATAGGAGCATTCTAAGCAAGGGGGATAGTCAATGACTTAAACTAACTGAGAATATTATATAACAACTTAACCTTGGTTTTCAAAAATGTTAACCACTTTAGCTCTATGTCTTCATTCTAAAGGTATCATGGAAATTTATAAGCTAGAAAGGGTAATAGACATATCTAGTATGCTTATAGCTACTGACAGATGAGGAAACTAAGATCCTGAGAGGTTAACTAAGCTAGAATTATAAAGAATTTAAAGAATTACAGGGCTAAAATGTGCACATGAGAGAACAGCATGGTATAGAACAAAATAAAACATTTATCCATGATAAATGCTCTCCTTTACTACCCCCACCCCCATCCAGTCTAGGTATCTTTAATTTTTTTGTACAAATTTTAAACTTTTTAATTTAATATTTTAATTTTTTTCTGCACCAGATTTAAACTGTCAGGCTAAAACTCTAGAACTTTCTCCTTCATCAATTGCAAGTCTCCCCCTTTTCCCTAACTTAGGTTGTCCTAATAAGGGATCTACTTGAAATAAGTCAAGCTTTGCTTGTCCGATACTCTGCCTGATGTTCTTACCTGTATTCACTAACCATGCCAGTGTGTGTCCCTTCATTGCCATATTTCATGAAAGTTTGGAGACAGAAAGGACTTTAGTATTAACCAGTCTACTCTGCCCCATATGCATGAGTCCATGTAGGCTTAAAAATACTAACTTATTGAAGCTCATATATTAGTTAATGGCATGGCAAGAGCCAGCACCCAGTTCTTTATCTAGTCCAGTGATGGACAAACTTTTTAAAGAGGGGGGCCAAAGGAAAGGAAATGCTCATCTGTCAGTCTGTTTCTAAGGCAACTCTTTCCAAGTTTCATTGTATTGTATTCGTCAAATTAGGAATAATGTTGGGCAGCTGGATAGAACATTTCAAGGGGCTGCATCTGGACCACAGGCAGTAGTTTGCCCATCACTGAGTCAGTATGCAAAACAGTTTGGATTTGAAAGTCCAAACATTAAATATTTAGAAACTGAAGACGAATCAAGAGATTTAGCTTTAATTTCTGATTTTGGCACTCAATCATGTGGCAATAAATAAATGCACTATTTGTCCATCTATCCTTCTCTCCTTCATTCCTGTCTCCATTCTTTCTTTCCTTTCCCTTTCCTTTCTTTTCCTTCCTTCCTCTCCTTTTCTTTTCTTCCCTTTTTTCCTCTCTTCCTCTCTTTTTGTAATGAACCTTGGATTTCACTGGTCAAGAAAATCCTGAGTGAGGAAAGTCTAGACTCAGATCATTCCTTCTTCAGAAGAGCAGCTTGATCTTACACACTGAAAAGTTTAGTTATCTGCTCTGGCTTACACAGTTAGTATGTATTAGTTTGAATTCAAGTCTTTTCAGCCTTTTCAGTCAGCTGTTTACCAGTGTGAAGTCTATCTCTGTTTCATACTTTAATGCAGATAAAAATGAGGATATCACTTGCCTCCTACATACTATTTAATAAATTCACAGAGCACCTGTGAATTACTAGGAACTTTTGGGAAAGGGGTTTTTATGACCAACTAAGCATGTTAAATGTTCTTTGCCAACATTCAGACATGGCTCAATTCAAAGGGATGTTAAAAGAATTATTTGATACTTATAAGGCATTTCATATATAATAAAAACCATAAAAGAGAGCCAAATTAGTGGTTAGTAGTGAAGACTGCAAAACATTCATGTTTAATTATATCATTAAGTCAGTGTAGTCTCAGATAACACTTGTTTCATTATTGAATACTCTATTATATACTAAATTATAATTATTTTATATACTCTATCCCAAGCTGAAGAGGGCTGAATAAAAAGTTCAAAAATAGAAATTCCTTTTAATATAGATTCACAGGGGCAGAATGCACTCAAGCAAACTGCAATAAGAAAATAAATTTAATTCACAGAAGCAAGAGGGAAAAAACACGGCTGAGAGTTTATAAGGATTACTTGACAATGAAGATTTTGAATTTCTCAAATGCTAATGCAGGAAGCAGCTAGGTGGCTGGAAGGATAGAGTGCCAGGTTTTGAATCAAGAGGACCTGCACTAAAATCTGGCTATCAATTCTAAGACAAAAGGCAAGGGTTTAAAAAATGTTAATACAGTAGTTTCCTAAATAATCAATAAACATTTATTAAGCATCTTCTACTGTGTGCCAGTCAGTGTGTTAAGATAACAAGTGAAGTACTGTCCATAGAAAGATGGGGAGTTATAAAATGTCATATTCTGGACTCTATGAATTGAAGTCTTACCTCTAAACTCATACTACTTGCTATACTAACTTGCATGATTTTTGTTGCTTGACTTATCAATAACCCAGATGATTTTGAGACTATGAATTGTAAAACAGTTGATAAGGGAATTCCCTCTACTACAGAAAGCACAGGTCTAGTTCAGTAGTGAAAGATTAATAAATAGGAATGTTCCCCTTTAGAAAGTATAGCTCAGTTGTCCTTTTCCCCTTTATATATTAAATTATTCTTTGGGTTCTATAGTTAAATCAAATCATGTCGATGAGTAAACCAATCCCTGGGAAAGGTTGTTCATTTGCCATCATCAGCAGATTTAATAACAAGACTAATATTTAAATGCCACTTTAAGGTTTTCAGTCAATCAATAAACACTTATTAATTATTTATAATAACTTATTAATTATTTAAGGCACTACATAAACACCAGCTCATTTTAACAAATCCATTCAACAAATATTTGCTAAGACCTACTATGTGATTCTGGGCAAGTCATTAAACACTCTTTGCCTCAGTTTTCCCATCTGTAAAATGAGCTGGAGGAGGAAATGGCAAACCATTCTAATATCTTTGCCAAAAAAAAAAAAAATGAAATGGGATCACAAGGAGTCAGACAAACAACCAAACAAACAACAAAAAAAGAAAAAAGAAAATGCTGCAGTTTTACACTTTATCTGCAGATTATTTCCCAAACCAGTTAACTTTGCTTAGGTTTAAAGGACCTACTGCCTGGGCCCATATCAGTCCCATCACAAAAAACCACAGAATTTCCCTACTGTCACATCTCCAAATTCCCCATTCACATCCTCCTTGTCAACACACTCATTTTGAACCTCGTCTGTTATGATGACATCACCCAGTTAACTTCAACTTCTTCCTACATAAACCCTTCCCCAATAGCAAAACAAGCTATAGACCCACACACATACACACACACTTCCATCCACTTTTGCCATCTTCTTTTTCTTTCAATGGTACTGTGGTCCACTGGAACATACACCTGGGTTCAACCCAGAGTTTGCTATTTATTACCTCTGTAGCCATCTGACAAATCAGTACAACAATCTGTAACTCAGTTTCTTTTTCTATAAAATGAGGGATATGGATTCCATGACCCCTGAGATCTCTTCCAGTTCTAAAACTATAATAAGTCCTTACAAGTTTTTCCTAACATCAAGCCAAAATTGCTTCTCTGCTATTTCTCCTTTAGATATTTTCCTGGGCTCTTGAAGTTGAAGCAATGAATAGGTGGCAGTGACAAAGAAGACAGATTTTGGCCAAGAGTAAGGAAAAACTTCTTCACAAGTAAGAGCTGTCCACAAGTAAAAAGAATGGCTTACTTTTGGATGTCATTGGGAAGTAATGAGTTTCTGGTCATTAGAAGTTTTAAGTAGGGCCTGACCATTTATTAAGATGTGGTAGGAAGCATGGATTAGAATGGATGACCACTGCATGTTAGTCCTCATTTTATTTCCTCCATGGATGTTTTCTAGTTATAAATGATATATGTCTTCTTTCACAACATAATGGTCATTGAAATATGTATTGCATGATAATGCAAATATATCCTACATATATATTACCTGTCATCTTGGGGAATAGGAAGGGGTGAGAAGAAGAGAGAGAATGTGGATTGCAAAATGTCAGAAAACAATTATTAAAACTTATATTGACAAATAATCTGGAAAAAAAATTTTAAATTGGAGGGAAAAATAGAATGAATTAAATCTGAAGTCCCTTCTAATTCTGAGAATAAATACTTCTATAATTAGAGGTAACATACTAATGGCAAACAGTCTTACTGATTTATTCCTCCCAGAAAACAATATATTTTAATAGTGGAAAATCTGGCAGTAATGAGCATTAAAAGGAAATATGTAGGGTACTGGTCATGGAAAGAATATTGGATTTCACACCATAATGCTTGCAAGAGCTATTTATTTCATTTCTTTCTAGGCCTCAATCTCCACATCTATAAAATGATGAATTTAGAATAGATTATCTTCCCTCTCTAGAAGGACTCTTCCAGAACACCAGTCCTTTTAGGAAGTGAGAAAAACTGATTCTGCCCAGCCAAGTTCCCCTAAGAGGTATATAAGTTTTCCAAATTATATGGTGCTTTGGAGTTGTCATCTAGGGTGGCACTCCCAGGGATATGGTAGACAGAACAGCCAGAGCCTCAGGCTCTTTGTGGGTTTTGAGTGGGTAACTCTGTGTGGAGGCCTAAGGATACTACCTAATCCCTTTCCTGTTTAAAGACTTGTTTTTTCTGACTATTTAATAGTTCTGTTTTTTTTCCAGTTTAACAATTGCATGTGAAAACACAAAGGTATTAAAGATGTATTCAAAAGCTAACTCTAATGATCAAAGTGCTCATGGACCAGATGTATGGATATATTTTTATTATTTCACTTGATTGATTTCTGAATCCTTAAATTGGATGGGACCTAAATTTTGTTGAACTTAGAAGTTAAGCCTCTATGATTATTCTGCAGTCCAGAAGGCTAGTGTGCAATTTGTATAGCTCTTTTGTAATGTCAAAGACCTAGCATCTAGATAGCTTGGTGCCAGTGTGCTGGAAGAAGATTTGATTAAAATCAGGAAAGACTTTCAAATGAGCTTCTTTTCTGGGTACATGGTTGTACTATGGGTTGCTATTCTATTCCTTTATCTTGTAATTGGTTGTCAATATTACGGTAACACTTCTGTTGTTTTACTTGTTTGATTGAGGTCTCTAGAACCCCCAATCCTAGGATCCTAAATAAAATCAGTTCAACTTGTTCATTCACTCTCTCTGACCTTCTGAGGAGGAGCTGACAGGCTGACATGATGCTGATGATCTCTGTGTGTCTTGTGTTTTTTCAATCTATGTCATTCCTCCCTTAATCCTTAAACCTTACACCCATATTCTCCCAGCTCTAGGCTTCCCTTCTAGGTAATTAGACCCAAGCGAGAATTTCTTGAGGAGGCTGGTTCTCTTCAAAAATGAAATTCAACAATATAAATTAAAAATTGGACTGTATTGAATATGGCCCAGGACCAGTAAGTTAAGAATTTTTAAAAAAAATAAAAAGAAAAAACTGAGATGTTGCATATTGGTGTAGTTGCAAGAGGATCATGGTGTATAAATTCCTAGGGACCATCCTCACATGAAACTGAGAACCAGGTGAGTTATGATTTACCAACTGCCACACAGGTAGTTTATTCTATAGCAAAGCCTTGACCTTTACTCAAATTCTAGATCTAGTACCTTTCTCATTGGTCCAAGCTACCTAGTCTCTTCAAATTGTAGCATGTTCTTCATTTCTCTTGCTCCCAAACCACTACAGGGCCTGGGCTCTCAGTTACCACGTTTACCTCTAGCCATGTAATCACATCCATGATAACTCTTGACTATTTATCAAGTCAGACATTTCCATTCTTCAGGCACCATACTTCCCACCTGCCTGGTCCTCCTAAACCTCTCCCTCAATAAAAGTGGTACACAAAATTATTTTCTCTAGAATGAGAGGAGCAGTGGAGGCAGGGAGGGACAATGAAGTCATAGATTTCAATTCAACTCTAAACAATATGCATTAAATGCATACTGTGTGCAAAGCATTTTGCTAGGTGCTTGGAATACAAAGAGCATACATTTAAAGGTCAAAGGCTTTTTAGAAATCTTAACAGATTTAACAGTGTGTATATATATATATATACACACACACTTAACAGTATAGATTACAAGATAAAACAATAGTATACTGAGAAATCTGAGTAAGTAAACCTGACTTCAAACTGAGGTTTAAGGAGTATGTGCATAATAAGGGCATAATAAATATTTGTTGATTGCTTGATTGGACAGAGGACCAGGAAGGATTCTTAACAACTCAGGGCATTAGAAGAAAAAGAGGGAAATTGACCAGCAGAAACTGAGGTAGGCACTGAAAGGTAGAACACAGAATAGGCAACAGTAGCCCTCCATGATGTCATGGAATAAATATCTGAAAACTGTTGGTCCAGAAAAAGGATGGGATGGTAAATGCAAATAAACAAAAATAAAATTTTTGGCTAGGAAAAGTTAACTGCAAGGTTTACTTAAAAACCAAGAATTTTGACTCATGAAATCATATAGTGGCAGGGTATACAGAACGAGACCTATTTTTTGAACATGACTGACCAATGTGATAATTTTGTCTTTCCTTTTTTTTTTCTGGGGCAGAGGAAAGAGAAAAAGAGAAATACATTTTAAATTTTAAAAATTAATTTAAATTTTAAAAAGAATCAAGTCCTGACTCTACTCTGATTACATATATATGAAGAAACTGCCTTTTGTTGTGGTTGATCAGTAATCCAAGCTACTAAAAAAAAGTACAGAAAAGTTAAATTTCACATGCAAAACAAAATAATGCACTTTAATAAGAGTTATTTGCTCACTTTCCTGGGACTTGCTCTACCAGAAAAGAAACTGATATTTTGCATCTGTCATCATGCCCACACAAAGTGAAATAGAGAATGGAACTGCAAAGAGGCAGAATACAATGAAAGGAGCCCTGAACAGAGTAAGAAGACTTCTAAAAATGCCGGCTAATATCATAATTATTCTTAGCATTTAGAGGGGAAAAACTAACTGCCTTTACCCGAAATTAGCAAAAAAGAGTTAATGTTTTCTTCATCTAGATAATCATGCTGGTTTCCCATTCCAATTGTTAAGTGCAGGTTATTTCTTGTTGGCCTCTGGGATTTTTTATCTCTCAAGTGTCCAGAGCAGAAAGATCCTCACCTAAAAATATTTACAAGGAAATTGACTCTCCCTCTTGGTAAATGTTTAACCTTCTGAGTACATAGCTCATACTGTCCAGGAGCATTCAGATGAGTTTTTCCACACCAAAACATTTCTTTATTTACCCAGAGCTATAAATAGATGACTTAATTTTTCACTGGATTAAAAATTATTAACACGAAGTTGCTTTATTTAAACTATGTTATTTTTAAAGTCCAGTCTTGATAAAATTATACTGGATACAGTTTATGCCAATTATTAAAAAGATGATATTTTAAATCTATTCAGAATTTTTTTTTAACTTTGGCTAAGAATCAGGGCCAGCCCAAGGCCCTAGCAAATAAGGCAGTTAGGCAAGTATCTACATTTTAGTTTGGGGAGGAAGGGCTGAAAATGGTAATAAAGTTCATCTTCATAGTGTTCCTTTAATTGTGCAAATGTTCCCTTTGCCCAGGGCACCCAAAACTATAAGGTCAGGCCTGGTTAAAAAATACTTAGAAATCACAACAAATAAATTTAAGTATAATCAAAATGGAGTGAGTCCCACACCAAGCCTTTTGCAGATGGATAAAATTATACGGCTGTGTCTGAACAGGCTCAAAGAGGGAAGTGGGTGACTAGAAAGATTTAAGGCTCGGGGCCATGTAGATTCTTCTGCTCTGTGATTGTTGTTTCATGTTTATATGTGTGTGTATGTGTAGCCATATGTCTAGTATTACAATAACAGCTTCACATTTAGATAGCACTTTATCCTTTCAAAGCATTCTACAGATATTATCTCCTTTTACCATCATAACAAACTTAAGTGGTAAGGCATTGCAGTATTATTCCCATTCCATAGATAAAGAAACTGAGATTCTAAGTCTAAATAACTAGCCCCAAATTATACAATTTATAAAACTGAAAGTTGAGACCCAAAATTCACCCTTTCTAATTAAAAGTCCAGTGTTCCTTGCCACTATCCTGTGCTTCATGACATAACTAGGGTATGCCAAACAGAAATTGGGCCAAGAAAATTTCCCTTTTCAGGAAATATAAAGAGTTGTTGTGCTAACTCTAAGGCAGAACTGTGGCTTGGTCCTTGTTACAGGATAGTCAGATTACAAGTGAGATCATTTTAGAGAATACTTAGGAATTATTCAAATAAAGTGACTATCACTTTCAAATAAAGTAACTGAATCACTCTGATTCAGAAACTCTACTAATAGTCAACATATTCCCCAAGAAGTCATTAATAAGAGGCATATCCCTACAAACACCAAAATATTCATAGCATCACTTTTTGTAGTAGCAAAAAACTGGAAACAAAGTAGATGCCTTTTAGTTGAGGAATTACTAAACAAATTGTGGTACATGAATGTAATGGAATATAGCTGTACAGTAAGAAACAATGAATATGATGAACACAAGCACTCAAAAATTTATATGATCCGATAAGGAAATAAGTAGAGTTAAATAAATAAATAAATAAATAAATATATATATATATATATATATATATATATATATACACACACACACACATATACATATACAATCACTGCAATAATGTAAATGGAAAACACAAACACAAACACAAAAAATCATAAGTGAATGTTACAAAATTACAAAGAACAAGTAGGGGTCCAAGGAGATAAGATATAACTCCCACTCAACCCTTTGCAGAATTAAGAGATCTGCAAAATGTGGAACACTGTATATATTTTTTCAGGTATTTTTGAAGTATTAATCACTTGGGCTGACTTTTTCTCTTCTTTTATTTTTTAAAGAAATATGTTGTATTGGAAGGGATGATTGAGAGGGATTAGGGAAGGAAACAAATTCTGGCAATGTAAAAAAAAAAGATAAAAATAACTTTTTAAAAGGAAGTTATTTTAATTTATAGATTCACTGTCCTGTGGTCAGTCTAGTAATGAGACTATCTGAATTTCTCTAGGCTTGTAGTTAAGTCATTTATCAGTACTGGATTCTATCTGTTTAGATTTAATCCATTTAAAAAAATGGAAGTGAGAACAGGCTCCCAATGGAAGACCAGCTCAACTATGTCCTTTTTTTCTCTAGAAGAGAGTCAAAAAGAGAAGTAATTAAGAGAAATCAGCTGATAGGACAGAACTCTAAGGTAGTAAGGGGGTAAATTTCAAAGAGCTGGAGGCCTGGTATTGGCTCAGAGAGCTTATCCCTTCAGGATCAAATCAGTGGTACTTCAGGAATAGTGTAAAAATGTAATTTGCTGTCCAAGAGGAGACAAGTCTAAGAGGATTCCCAGGAGGAGAATATCCTACCCAGAGATTATCATTGGGTTGGAATTTATTTAAACAGCAGGCTAACAAATGACCCATTTCCTAGGGTGTGTATAGTAATAGCCTTCTGAGGAATAGTTTCATAGTATTTTGGAGTTTCTGTCTTCCCTTACCATCCACTCGTACCTTAGGTAAGATACCTAGTCTGCATATTGCTACAGGTGTAAGTTACAATGCTTACCCTAGATGCAAAAATTGCTTGTTATAGCTCTGCCATGATGATCCTTATTTAGTATTTTATGTTATTCTGCATGTTTATAGGTTGTAGTATGACTCCACAAAAAGCAGGGGAGCCTGAATTAGAGAAACCTCAGCTCACATTCATATCCTGCTTTCTATGGCTTTAGATAATCCACTTTGACTATCAGCTTCGGTGACTCCAAATGTAAAATTCAGCAGTGCCTCTACAAGTTAACTGTGAGCAAAATGCTTTGCAAAGTTGTGTTATACAGAAGATAGATGTTCCTATAATTATTTTAGAATCAAGTACGAATGTAAACAAATAGCTTTATAAAACTTAAAATTATTATCTCATTCTCCTCATCTTCTTTAAAGGAATTTTAAATTTTAAATTTTGATGCACCTTAACTAAAATAATAGATAAGTTTAAAAACAATGAAATTAACTTTCTGAACATTTTTAATGTAAAAATAAGTAAATCTATTTCAGAAACTGGTAGGTATTTTTCTGTATAAGTATTTCAACCCACATGTTATCTTTCAACATTTTATTTATTTGGAAACTAAGCTAAATTATGTCGCTCTCATGGTATACATTATAGAGTTTCCTCATAATTAAGTAAGAATGTCTCATGAAACTTTCCTTTTGTTATGTCAATGCCTACCCTTTAGAGAAAGGATTTTAAAAAGCACCTTATAAAAAAATCCCATCAGATAGCAAAGTGTTATAACAAAGTTCCATTTTTCTTGTCTAATATCATAATCATTTCATGTGTCTCCTTCGCCACTGACTTAAAAGTATTCTATGATCAGGAAGTATTACACTTAACCTAACTCTCCAGAGGTCAGTAGTACTTGATAGATACATGTCTTTTAGGTAACTAATAAATGTTTATTACCATTACTGAACATTTCATTCATTTAAGGGAAGAGACAGAGAGCATTAACCCATGTTTTCCAGAAGGAAAAATTATGTCACAGAATAATCATTCTATTATTTGCCCATGGTCATAGAAAGCCACTAAGCATGAAAAATCAAATTCCTTGCCTCCTTGTTCAGTTTATGAAAACGACTCCCACAAAAATGATTCTTCCTCCAAATTGTTTTGACTTTCAAAGAGAATATCAAAAGCATTTATTTGGTTATTTAAAATACTAATTTGTTTCAAGGAAATAAAAATTATCTTGAAGTAGACTTTTAAATTATTACTCATGGTGATAAATGAGAATTGGCACTTACCAATACTAATTTCATCATCAGTTTCCGCATCTCCAATACATTCAAATTGGAAATCTTGCAAAGATTGTGAAAATTTCTGTACTGCCATGGACAGATCTGTGGTTAAAAGATAAACCAATATTTGGTCAGCTAAATGAACCACAATTATTCAGTGTTTTTTTCCTCAATGTTATATCATTTCGACATTTACTCATGGTTTGAATAATCCTTTCTGAATTATGAGTTATGTCAGATAAATTAGGTTAGTATATGCCAAAACCATGAAAGTATCACAGAACCCTCATACCTATTTATTAAAAATATTTTTCCAAGAAAATAAGTTTTAAGGGCAGCTAGGTGGCTCAATGGATAGAGTCAGGCCTGGAGACTGGAGTCCTAGATTCAAATCTGGCCTCAGACTGCTACCCTGGGCAAAGAAGGAAGAAAGGAAGGAAGGAAGGAAGGAAGGAAGGAAGGAAGGAAGGAAGGAAGGAAGGAAGGAAGGAAGGAAGG
>NC_058132.1:179680118-179822074 GCF_016433145.1 Gracilinanus agilis | reverse complement strand
ATATATATATATATATATATATATATATGTGTGTGTGTGTGTGTGTGTGTATACATATACATATATATGTATGCATTTTTTAATGAAAGAAAAGAAGGAGTAAGAAGTCTCGATAACTAATCAATGCAATGAAATGTGCAATGTTCCATACCTGTGGACTACCCACCTTGGAAAATTAATTGGGCAAAGGTTTCTTCTTTATTAATTGTAGCTGATTTTTGGCTTGTCCTTCATAATCTGTCTAGCCTACATCAATGTCAGATAAGTATAAAATTGAGGCAGCATTCATACTTTTACAAAAAAATTTCTGGCTTTGCCTTTGTAAGCTGCAGGGTCTCAAAACTTCTTGCAACAGAGAATTTACAGGATTTTGAGGGTGGGTTTTCCTTCTTTCCATTTACATTATTATTATATGTATGTATAAATTATGTATATATTGTTAATATATTTGTTGTTATATATGTATAATTATATATTATTATATGTATAAATTGTATTGTTATTATATATGAATAAATTATATATATGTGTGTGTATTTTATTTGCCTCTGAATATTTCACTTTACGTTATTTATGGAAGTCTTTTCAAGCTTTTCTGTAGTCATCATTTGCATTGTTTCTTAAAGGACAATAATCTTCCATTTGCATTCATGTACCAAAATTTTTTAGCTCTTCCCTAAACAATAGACATGTACATTGTTTCTAGTCCTTTGTTACCACAAAAAGTACTAGCAATGTCATATATATGTATGTATATGTATATGAAGTACCAAAGGTAAAACAGAATTATGGTTTTCATGAAATTAAAAACCTTTTGTACAAAAAAATTAATGCATCTATCTAGCATAGAAAAAGAAAGTGATCAACTAGGGGGAAATTGTATTTAACTTCTTTAATAATTTTTAATATTTAAGACACATTCACATATACCATTCTCCAATTGATAAAGTAATCAGAGTTGATTCATTATACCAAGGATCCATAAAATTATGGGTTCAATGTGGTGGGATGTTGGATACTCCCTTCCTTAAGCAAAATCCTAGGGATTTCATTCTTTTAGGAGAAGTTCTTCAAGAATGGTTAGAAATGAATTGTTTTTAATGGAAAATCTCTGGTAATCAGTTTCTCTATTCAATAGGTTGCCTGGCCCATACTTGAAGCTTTTCCAACTTTCTAGTAATTGCCAGGATTTATACTCTTCTGGGAAAACCTTTGGATTTATGGAATGATATATTAGATCTGGAAGGGCCTTGAAGATGATCTAGCCCAGCTCCTTTGTGGTGTTGTTGAAGAAAACAACCCTAAAAGGTTAAAATGCCTTGCCCAGAGTCACACAGGTAGTAAATGGAAGAGCAAGGCACCTCCATGTCATGGTGTGCCATCTCAGTAGGAGTTTAATAGAGATTTAATGGAAGATAGTATTGAATAGTTTGTTTTCATTTGTAATAATTTAAAAATAAAAAAGTGAGAGTTACAAAATAACCTAGTGGTATTTCTTTCCTGTTAATCATTTCCCAGAGCCTTTTGCGTTGTTTTTTTTTTTTTTTCAGAATTAACGCTGTCTCATAGGACCAGTTGCTTGGTGATGAAAATAAAAAGCTGATACCTGTTTGGGGAGCAGGGATGGGGATTAACAACAGCAGAGAGAAGTCTCTTTAAGTCTTCTAGATTCCAGCCTGAGGACAGAAGGCATACATTCAGGAGAGAAGGTTTGCAGTATTCCAACCTTTCCATGAAAAGATTGTCTCTGGAAAAAAGACAGCATGAATGAAGTGGCGAGTCTCTCTTCATTTAGGACACCACTATTAGATCAACTCAAAACTGTTGTGGTACTGGAGGAATATATTTAATTTAATACTTAAAATTTCCTTTAGAAAATGAGTACAGGAAGCTATTTAAATGGTTTCTAGTTTTGTCTATTTTAAGAAACCATTAATTGGTTGGGTAATCAAAAGCTTTGGGAAAAGCATTAATGAGAATTAAGGATTCCTCTTATGTCCATTGAATTTTGTAAGTGTTGTCCTGTATGGAGAATATCTAGAGTTCATAATAATTATTCTGTCCAGTCTTTTTAGGGCACTTTCTTTTAGTCATTTTGCTGTCTATATACCTCTAATAGAATACTATTATATTATAATATGGGAGGATTTTTTAATTGATTCAAAGTGAATAGAAAACAGCTAGAGAACAGCTTACAATGACTAAAACTTTGTGTTGTGAACAAAACAATTATTAAGTTTTTTTAAATTCTTACCTTCTGTCTTAGAATCAATACTGGGTATTGGTTCTAAGGCAGAGGAGTGTTAAGGGCTAGGCAGTGGGGGTTAAGTGACTTGCCTAAGGTCACACAGCTGGGAAGTGTCTGAGGTCACATTTGAATCCAGGACCTCCTGTCTCTGGGTCTGACTCTCAATCCACTGAGCCACCCAGCTGCCCCCTAAAAATTTAAAAACTATTATGACATGATGACCAATCACAACTACAGATGACCAATGATCATGAAGAATGCTACCCCTTCCCCTTTTCAAGGAGAGATGCAGAATGAGATGTACAGTTTTAGTCATGACTAAGGTGTCTTTTGTTTCATATGGCTAAACTTTTCTTTTATATGGCTAAAATTTATTTGTTATAAGAAAGGCTTTTTTTTTTTTGATGGAGATGAGAAGGGAAGTTAGTCAGGGAATGTTATTGTACTAAATTTAGGAAGAAAAGAAAGAAAAGAGCCTCAGGGAGGAATAAAAAACAACCATTGGAGAGCAGAAGTTTAGAAGGGGACTCGAGTTCAAAACCTACTTCTTGTGTTTAGGTTGTGTAATGTTGAATAATTCATTTAAGTTTTCTGAATCAAAGTAGTAGAGAAGTTTTAGAACTCCTAGGTTAATTTTTAAAATATACAAAAAAATAAACAAACCAAGCTATATGTAGTGGAAACTCATACTTTCCTGTGTGTTCCTATTTTTCATTTTTATTGATATTTGACAAGTTCATAATATGAAAGAGGAATAATTTTTTAAACAGAGAAGATTTGGGTGAAATAAATAAGTTAGTTTTTATACTTATTAGAAGAGTTAGCAAAAGGATTGGATGGAAGTAAAGTTCAGAAAATTATCACATGTCTCTTATGTGTTAATATGTTCAACTGATTTGCCTTCCTTTGTGAAATTAGTGGAGTTATAGGTCTGTGTCCCTGAGGGGTGATGCATGTTATTTGTATGTGTGTGTGTTTCTGTGTCCATTCCATGGGAGTGATGACATTAGATGCTGTTTTTTTTCTGTGAGCTTCTCCCCTGCCCTAAGGCTTTCCTATGCTAATCAGAGCTCAGCAGGATCCTGACATCATGGAAAATTGAGAATTGATTCTTGTTAAAATTGATGCACATGTTGCAGGAAAGTGGATGCATTCCTATTCAAGCACAGGGTTTCCTCTTGTAACTGATATCATCCTCATGGAATTTATGTCATAAGCATAGGCTAGATTGCCAGATTTAAATGTGCACTTCATAGACTGACAAATCATGGGAAAAGTTCATTGGAATTAGAAAGATCATTGGAACTGAAGGAGATTTGAGAGACAGTCTAGTCCTCCCTCCTCATTTTGCAGATAAGGCAATTGAGGCTGAGAGAGTCTGTGATTTGCTCAAGGTCTTACAGTGGTAACTGATTTGAATCCAGATGCAAAGCCTTTTTCATTCAGTGTTCCTTGTAAGGCTTTGAATCTTAGTTCCAATATTTATTAATTGTGTGACCTTAGATAAGCCTCTTTAGCCTCTTGGTCCCTTTCAGCCTCCCTTTCCTCATGTGTCAAATAGGGATATTAATACTTGTTCAGAGGGTTGTGTCGAGAAAAAAACACTCTGAAAACTTTGAAGCATGTGTAATATCAAAAGTCTTAGTGCTATTTTGAGCTTTTAATAGCTTAAAACTGTTCTGACTTTTGGGATACTCTATATAAATAAAATGTTATTTGTTTTTTTCTTCCATAGAACCCTCTGCCTGGGGTTTGACTTTGCCTGTTTAAAAAAGGATTTGAAATACCGAACATCTTTTTAAAAAAACTGACTTAAAATAAAATGCCCAGAATAAAATTTCTTGTCTTAATATTACCTACCTTGGAATAAACTGATATATATTTGTTTTGCATGCAATGGAAAATACACACTGATTTTGGAGTCAGAAGATGGGTTCAAATCTCATCTCTGACATTTACTAGATATATGACCTTGAACAAATCACAAATTCTTCATGCTGTATCTTTCTCATATTTAAAATGAAAACATTAAACTAGATGATCTCACTTTTATTTATGATCTGATTATTGTAAAAGGTTTTCTGATTCTCTGAGCTATTTATGCTTTGCTAGAGTTCTTGTATTTCCTGCAAGGTTACCTTCTCTCATCCCTACCTAGTCCTTTTCTCTTGTTGTCTTTCCCATCAATCCTTGTTTCACAGACCTAACTTTAGAATCCCATAATTATATATGAGCTTGAAATCTTTAATATTGTTATTAGTTGGCAAAAACTTGATCAAAGAACCATTTTAGTCATTAACAATATGGGCTAACCTTTTTCATTCATAACCAGAAACAGTAAACTCCCCTCACTTAATTTTTCTACATTTAACCATTAAAAAAAGAAAGGAAGGAAGGAAGAAAGGAAGAAGGAAAGAGGGGGCAGCAAAGTAGCTCAGTGGATAGAGAGTCAGGGAGCCAGGAGGTCCTGGTTTCAAATCTGGCCTCAGATACATCCTTACTGTGTGACCCTGGGCAAGTCACTCAGTCCCCGTTGGCTAGCCCTTACCAGTCTTCTCTCTTAGTACCAATATATAGTATTGATTCTAAGACAGGAAATAAGCGCTTTAAAGAAAGTGAGAAAGCAAGTAAGTAAGAAAGCAAGAAAGGAAAAAAAGCAAGGAGGGAAGGGAGGGAGGAAGGAAGGAAGGAAGGAAGGAAGGAAGGAAGGAAGGAAGGAAGGAAAGGAAGGTAGAGAAAGAGGGAAGAAAAGATAAGTGCTGAATATAGCAAGCACTGAATAACATACCAAAAAAATAAATAAATAAATAAATGGTTACTTTTTAACAAGAAACAACTCACTACTAATGTGGGTGTCATTCCTGAATCAGCTGTTTAGTCAGACCAATTTATTAGAACAAGGAACAAAATTAGTACAGAACTAAAAGAATTTAAATAAAAAAGAGAGACAGTATACAATTGAGACAATGCAATCCTGACCTATTCAGACCATTTACTGACCAGAAAAATGGGTAAAGGATGGAAGGGGTATATATATTCCTGTTCAGTCATTTCAGTCATGTCCAACTCTTCATGACTCCATCTGGGAATTTCTTGGCAAGGGCACTAGAGTGGTTTGCCTTTTTCTTCTCAGCTTATTGTACAGATGAGAAACTGAGGCAGATGAGGTAAAGAGACTTGCCCAGGATTACAGTGTCGGAAGCCATATTTAAACTCAGGAAAATGAGTCTTCCTGACTCCAGACCTTACGCTATATCCACTGTACTATAATAATTTCATATAGAATTTTAAGCAATCTAAAACTTTACATTAAGCAAAATAAAAACAACTGTCATGCCAAGGAGACCAAAAGAGCCTAAGAGATCCCTCAGATCAAGTGTCTTGCCTAAGATATCACAGGAAGAGACAGAGCTGTGATGTGAAAGCAGATCTCATTTCAAATCCCCTTCCTAACTTCAAGTCCAACATTCTAAACATTTTATCAAGCAACCTGTATAAGCTCCCTCTTCAACTATATGTGATCTTCAGAACAGAAATGGTATCTTAATTTATCTTTGTATCTTCCAAATCAGCAGGCAGTCTGCCTTACTTCTTACCACAGCAGGTGCTAAACTATATACAAAACACAGAAAAGCATTTGCTTTTCCTTCCCTATGTCTCACAATAAGATGGTTTCTGACACAGAGTAACCAGTATTCATTCACCTAACTAAAAGAGCCTCCTTTTCCAAAGATTGCAGCAAAGATGTAGAAAAGTCCTATCTGAGCTGATAGCATTTAGTGAAAAAATTATGAGCACCTAGAAACTCCAAGTGGCTAAATTTTTTTTCTTAAAATTAAAAAAAAAAAGATCACCTGAAAGAAATCATTACTTTTTGTTTTTCCTCCTAAAAGTGAGTTTCATGTAGTTTCTTTAACTGAGTTAGATTAAAAATTGCTAATAGTAATCTATGATAAAATATACCAACTACTCTATTTGAAATTTTATGCTTTTCACCATCTGGCTTCAACCTACCTTCTAAATTAATTTCTTTTTATTCTCTTATACACATTCCAGTTTCTAGGAAAACTGGCCCATTTACTCTTCACTAGAAATGACATTCCATCTTCCTTCTATATGTCTTTGCACAAGTTCTATCTCCCTCACCTTTAATGCAATCCCTCCTTAACTCAACCTTTCAGAATCCTTAGCTTCTTTGAAGGATCTGTTTAAGTCAAATTTGAGCCCAGGTCCTCTCAACTCCAGGCCTTTGGATATATTTTATATTCATTTAATTTAATTCATAGATGCTTTTCCCTTCCAGAGAATACAAACTTTCAGAAGATAGAAACCATTTTCATTTTGTTGACATACAAGCCCAATAACCAACACAAAAAGATGTTATAAATATGTTTGCTGAATGAATACATGAATAGGGACTGTACTTTTCAAGGGTTTATCTATAAATATACTCCAATATTTCAAGATTCATGATTTTATTGACGGATACTCTCTCCACTCATATAAACATAACCCTTTACACCTTAACAGTTTAATGAGATATAAATAAAATAATTTAGCACTTTGTGACCAACCATCTGGTAAAGAACTCCCAACTTAGTAAGACTCAGTTCTGTGCTTAAAAAAAAATTCTGTGAGTTTTATTTGAAAACATTCCTGATTGGTAGAGCTATGCTCCAATGGCATCGACCTTGAGAAAAGAGGCACTTTCACACCCTGATGAGGCATCAGAATAAGGTTTTAGTAAGAAATCTTTAAATATTATGGGCAGAAAAAATCTTGAGAATTACTCTATTTCCAAAATTAGAATCACTCTTTTTCATATCCAGGTAAACAAACAGGCCCCCAAAGGACTGGCTGAAAATATGAATAAAGCACAAATGAAAACAAGCTCAGGGGAACAAAATATGGTGAAATGAGACAACTTGGATGGCAGACGGTGGATAAAGAATTGAGCCAAGAGTCAGAAAGACCTTAGTTCAAATCCAACCTCAGATGTTTACTAACTATGTTAATCACATATTCTCTTTGCTTCAATTTCCTCAACTGTAAATCAGGGAAAATAATGGCACCTGTTACCTATGGTTGTTGTGAAAATCAAATAAGATATTTTTAAAGTGCTTAGCACAGTGCCCTGCTCATAATAGCTACTATATGAATTCTTATTCTCTCTCCTTATTCCTTTATTCTTCCCTTTTATAACCAATTCAAGAGTTATGCAAGGCAACAAAGATAAGTTCTTAAAATGTTCCTGGAAGGTTTATCAACTAAAAAAATCTGTGGGAACCATAAAAAGGACTGGGAGTGGAGAGTGTTGAAGGTGGGGAATTCTAAAGTGAAACATACTTTGTTTCATTCATATTAAAACTAAAAACTTCAAAACAAATTCAAAACATCAACAGGAACATGCTGGCTGATATCAGATGCCATGAGAACACTAAAAAGAAAACTAACCTCAAAGGTAATTTTAACCCAAAACATATTTTGGGCCAGCTATGTAACTTTTGGCAAAGCATATAACTTTTCAAAGTCTGTTTCCTTACTTGTAAAATGAGCACAGGACCACTCTTGTCCAGCAGGGTTTGAGGCAGCAATAGAATAATAACAGGGCAGAGTACAATAAAAGAAAATACGTAGTACTGTATGCATCAAGGAACTTGCCATGGGACAGGTCCTAGTTTCATTATTTAGAGATCTTTGGAAGCCCACTGCCCTGTAAAATTTGAAGTCAGCTTCAACTCAGAGAAAATTTGGTAGCTAAATTCCTGTGAACTTCAAGGGAAATTCTGTAGGAAAAGGACATGGAGTTTCTCCCATCTACCACCACTTCTCTTCATTTATTCTACCACACCCCATGACCCTGGTCTTGAACTTGCTATATGATGAGGAAATGTGGATTGTTTTCCTCCATCACAGAACAGGCTCAGAGCCAAAGCAAAGAACCAGCTAGGCAGCTAGGCAGCTCAGCTAGGGAAACTGAGATTAGAGGGCTCCAAAAGCATTGGTACTGCATATAATTTAGAAAATTTTGTCCATCAATATTTGGGAGTTAGTTATAATTGTTCTCACAATTACATAGTTAATCCTATATCCCCTTAATAACATATCATCTGAATCCACTCCAAAATAGCAAGGAAAAAATATGAATTCAGCCTTGAAGATGGCAGCTGCAGGAGTCTCCAAACATTGGATGTTTGGAAAAGAGTGCAAGAAAATAACATACTGATAGCAGCTGCAAAAGCCTTCACAATACACCATAGGGCTTTAGCAACTCATGAGGAAAAGCTTCTATTTATCTCTCTCTTTCCCTGAAGGAGATATAGGTTTGCATTATAACTGAAGCAGTCACTGAGACTGTCTTAACAAAGAATAATCTTACAGTTTTTAAGTCACCTAGTGAGAGAGAAGTTTATATATAAGAGAAGTTTGCCCCTCAAAAGTTTGCCTATTCAGATTACACTTGTATTTTGGGAGGACTACTCCCAATAGGAACTAAAAGAACAATGATAAATAAACTCTTTCCCAAGATCTGGACTTTTAATTTTAAAACATTCAAGTGTTTTCTGAGTTCTTGATATTCCTTTCTCTTTTCCACTTTCTTTTTCACTCTCATTTTCACAACTGAAAGGGAGTGATACTTAGGAAACATTACTAACATTAATTATGAGAGATGTTATTTATTATGCTGTCAGACAAGGAAGCCAGTTCATACTTCTAATCTTGGTTCCATCTCTGCTCAGTTAAATATGCAATGAACTCTGAGCAACTACCTTGACACCTGACTTTAAGCCATACCTGTAATACACTATGCTCTCACTGTCTACACAGAAACCAAGAACCCCTTTATCATCTTCCGGGATCAGACAGAAATTCTAAATCTTTAAATTTTTTTTAAATTTTAAATGGTAGACATTTGAGAACTTAAAATTTTTCTTAAGAAAAAATTGTTGTTTTGCTGATATTTTTGTCATTTTCTTTTTTGAAAATTATTGTTATATTAGATGGCTCTCTGGAAGGGAAAAGGATAGAGGCAAAAATTTTGGTGATGCAAAAAAAAGGATGCTAATAAAAATTTACCTAAAAAAAGGGAAAACTCCTCATTGAATGTTCATAGGATCACAATAAGTATTCACAAAGTAAAAAAAATTACTTTAAACAAAAAGAAAATTATTCATTGAATGCTTACAGGTTCACAATGAATATTTACAAAATAAAAATTTACTTTAAAAAAAAGGAAAACCGTTCATTGAATGTTCACAGGATCAAAATGAATATTTATATTCTGTTTCATTTCTGTGATATTAATTTCAACTAACTAAAGTGATTTCAGGCATAAATGGATAAGGGAAAAAAATGGAGCAAGCTGGAAAAGTCCAGCCTGAAGAAACTGCTGAGTCTTATGAGAGCAGAGGTTCACCCCCTGTGCCTGACTAAGGGCTCTAAATACTGGAATCAAACCCTTCTCTAAGATGTAGGCCAAGGAAAGATACTAGTATAAGTTGCTCTGGAGGCTTCAGTTCTTCATCACATATGGGAAAGAAATCATAATAGAGATGTTTTCCTTGTGGAGCCACAGAATAGCACAAATCCCTGCCAAGTACCTAGCAGCATCCCAGAGTCTGCCCCAATCTTTCTTTTTCACATGGTCCAGGAAATGGTACAGCCTGTATGCCTATGTTCACGCTGACCTTTAGAAGAAACTATAGTATATTTTAAAAACTAATGTTAGTATTTTATTTAAAATACTTTATCTGTAGCAGTGACCTACCAATCCCCAAGAAGCAACACTAGAGTTTCACTTTATCTACGCATGTTGAAGGGCTTGGTAAACATCCAGTGCAGCTTTATGCAGATTGACTGGTTGTACTTGTTTGGCTATCAAATATAGTTGGTTTCTATTACTAAGTCAGTAAAAATGAATTTCATTGATACTTACGACAGGTGGGGCCCTACTCATAAAACTCTGAGAAATTCGTGTTAAACGTTATGACCTATTCCTTCCAACTCCCATCCTTACTTTAATTAGAATTCTCTCCCACGATTAAACATTGCCTTCCATTAGATTTCGTATCACCTGCAATTCGAAGACAGTGGCCATTTAATGAGTGACTAAGACTGAATAAAATCTATAATACTTGAACTTAAGCTCATATGGGTCCAAGGATGAGGAGAAATCAATAGTAGCAAAAGAGCTAAGCAAAGACATTATAAGGTGATCATGGCAAATAGCCTAGGGCGTGTCTGAGAGTTAAGAGACCTGAATTCAACCAGTTCTTTCTGACCTGTATACTGGGGAAATCATTTACTTCTCTAGGTCACCTTTTTCTTATGTAAAAAGAAATAATAATAACCCATACCATCTAACTCCAAAAGTGTTTGTGGGAAACAACTTGTAAATCTTAAAATGCATGTAATTGGGAAAATAATTAATTTTTTTAAAATGAATCACAAAAGGTGACTATAAATTTGATCTGAACAAATAAATAAATAGATGAATGAATGAATAAATAAACATTGCTCTAAATAGTCTCAAGTATAAGATTAAGGGGCTATGCATCGTGAGGAACAGAAGTATAATAATTTGGTTGAGAAATAAATGCATATGCCACTCTACTAGATAACCTGAAAGTAAGTCAGATGCATTTGTTAAAAACTTATAAAATTCATCGGGGCAGCTGGGTAGCTCAGTGGATTGAGAGTCAGGCCTAGAGAGGGGAGGTCCTAGGTTCAAATCTGACCTCAGACACTTCCCAGATGTGTGACCCTAGGCAAGTCACTTGACCCCCATTGCCTACCCTTACCACTCTTCCACCAATGAGCCAATATACAGAAGTTAAGGGTTTAAAAAAAATGTAAACAAAAAAAAACTTATAAAATTCATAACTTTCACTAATTCAAAATAATCTGCATAGTGATAGTGATGATAATATCTGTCATTTATATAATACCATGTAGTTATTAAAATATTTTATAAACTTTATTAAATATGTATATGCATATTAAAGTATTCTATATACATTTCCTTATTTTATTCTCATAGCAACTCTGTAAGGCAGGTAATACAATTACTATTATTTCATTTTCTATATGAGGAAACTGAGGCTCAGAGTTTGTCTTTCCCAAAGTCACATAATTTCTTAGGTGATGAAATTGGGACTCTGAAGTCCATATTATTCTAAATCTTGTGTAGCTTTTGATTATATTGCAAAGAAAACTCTAGGCAATATTATATAGCTACTGAGGCTGGAGAAGATAGTAATCAAGAGAGCCATCAAATACACATAGTTTAGAGGAATTATCTTAAGCCAAATACTAATAATGCTGGATCCTAAACAACACAGGTAGAATCAATACCTGAATAATGAATGAGCTTTGAGTATAAAGCTGTCCCTAGGTTTATTTAAAAAAAAAAAAGGGAACACAACAATGGCATCTAGCATTTAGATAACTCTTTAAGGTTTGCAAAGTATTGTGTCTGTTGTCTCATTTGATCCTCACAACAATTCTGTGAAGTAAATGTTATAATCTCATTTTACAGATGAGCAGACTGAGAATAAGAGGCTCTGGTGCCTAGGGTCCCAAAGCTGGTATGTATCTGAGATGGGATTTGAACTCACATCTTTCTAACTCAAAATCTTTTGCTCTTGGCCACTGGGCTACCTAGGTGACAACATATAATCTCCTATAAAATTAAATTATGCAATTTAAATACAATTTTCCACTAATTCCATTACATAATGGACAGGTTATTAGTATCAAATAAAAGTGTCTGATATGTTAAAACCACACTAAAGGACAATAAAGACAAAAGATACAAAATAGTCATAATAATAACCTAAAATTCAAAAAACAATAACGATAAAAAAGAAAACCAATGGAAGGATGAACAATGTTTATTAAGGCCAAAACCACAATAGAAAAATAAGTACAAAGAACAATGTCAGGAAATAAGGAAGATTGAGAAAAGCTTAATGTTTTGAATCATGGAAAGCCCTGTACAGTTACCCGAATGGAAGTCTGCTAGATCTATTTCTCCTCCTGGGCTCTAGGTCTAATTCAGAGAACACAGGCCTACGTGTGTATATGTGTGTATACACACACATATAAATATATTATAAGGTCCCTATCTAGCTTTACTAGGAAAGAAAACCAATCCATCTTAGTTTTCTACTATGGATGGTTAGCCTCTCTTTCACAATGCTACAGATTTCACTGAGAATACCTCAGCATTTTGGAGCTAGATGTAATTAAATTATCTGCAAATAGGAGTACATGGAAAACCTCACAATCAACAAAGAATCTTTTCATTTGTATCTTATATTGAGTATGTTTCATGATATTGGAGAATAAGAATAATATAAATTTCCCTAATAGCTTGTTTTATAATGTGGGGCAATGGAAAAACAATTAGTATTGAGTGAAAAGAGATCTTAAGTTTGAATTCCACTTCTATCACTAATTAGTACTAATAAAAATTATTGCACTGCTATAGTTGTTATTGTTCATGCATGTCCAGTTCTCTGTGACCCCATGTGAGGTTTTCTTGGCAAAGATAAAAAATTAGTTTTCTATTTTCCTCTCTAGCTCATTTGGCAGATGAGAAAACTGGGGCAAACAGAGTTAAGTAACTTGTCCAAGGTCATATAACTAGTTTCTGAAGCCAGATTTGAACTAGCAAGAGAAGCCTTCCTTATTCTAAGTCCAGCCTTCTCACCACTGCACCACTTGGCTGTCCTACGTGACTGTAAACAATCCAGTTAACCTCTGGGAAACTCAGTTTTCTCATCTATAAAATGTTAGAAACTACCTTAAATTATTGTGATAAGCCACAAATTAGATAATATATGTGGAGTGTTTTTCACTCTTTAAAGAGTAATGTCAAATATTATAATTTATTATTATATCAATAGTCAGTGAAATATAGAACAAGGTTATGAGTCTTATCTCTTTATGATAAAAGCGCAATAACAGGTACTGTGGTTGGGAAGAGCCTTCGAAGGCTCTATGAAGTCAAATATTTTCTTCAAATCAAAAATCTTAGCAAGATTTACATTGTCTGTTCTTCTCAAACTGTTCCATGACTGTAAACATTAGTGTTCTATAAGGTTTCCTTTGAAGGCCTGCCTTTTCTTTTTCTCCTGTTTTCACTGGGAATAACCTCAATATGTACAAAGACCATAATCTTTCATATAATGCTAAGAAAACAGATATTTGCATTCTCAATAATTTCTAATGTGTTCTTGAGAGACTTCAGAGGCTAGAAGAAGATCCAAATGAGCCATACTATCCAAGGAACAGCTGAGGATAAAACTAGAAGAATAAACTAATGCAAGACAGAACAAATCTGCTCTAACAGCATTGTTATAGTGATCTATTCCCAGAGGCAAAGTAAAACTCTCTTCTTTGGACTGTTATCTCTGAATGTAATATACTATGTGAGAAAGCAATAATGGCCTTTAGAAAGATGAAGTTGGGAAAAGAAGCTAGGCTTGACCAACTGAATACAAGAAAGATATCTAAGTTGAAGGCAACACAATTGTTATGGCAATAGGGAATTGGTTCTCTTTCTTTGTTTTACCTATCATGGTTTAGGAATTAGGAGGAGATGATACTCAACTCAACACAGGTTTTTTTAAATCACACAATCTGATGAATTATGCCACTCTAGACTGGAATCCAGGACCTGATCCTACTTAAGTTAGAAATCCTGGAAACCTTACTTCTCACTTTCTCTCAATTTATAAATATAATATAAAGTCTCCTAGATTAATTTTTATTTACAACAATCTGGCAACCTGAAGTTGGTAATGTTACTTTTCTATGGCTTTTCTGACTTTTTTCCCTTTCTTTCATTTCCTCTTGCTCTCAGTTTTTTACAAAAGTAACTTATTAGAAAATAGTAACTAGAAAGTAGCTGAGGATTTCATATACAATTATGTGAAGCAAGGGACACTTTATTAAGGGGTATAAAATCTTGTTCATCAAGACCAGAGAACTGGATAAAATTCAAATATATTAATCAGGAAGCAAATGAACACTTAACCCACTTTTATCATAGGATTGTAGAATCAAGAGCTACATATCTTGGGCTAGATACTTCAAAACAGACTGTATAAATAAGATATAGCCAGTATCATAAAAAAAAAGCAACAAATAAGATACAGCCTGTATCATAAAAAAAAAAATTCTGTAGATCATTCTTCCCCCAAAAATAAAGAGTATTTTCAGAACTGTCCAGACTGGTCCAGTCTGGACATAGAGCAGTTGCAGAGAGCTGGGTATGTTTTTGAAGACTGTGAGAGGGAAGAAAAGGAAAAGGTCAGAAAAGAGAAATTAGACAAACAAAACAGGACAAGGATAAAGAGGAAGTTACCTTAGCTCCTATCTTAACAAATGCAATAGAGGAAATCATGATTCTTTTTAGAGAAATGGTGAGGACTCTGGCAGACAGAGGGTCAATACAATGCTATTTCTGTGGTAAGTAAGGCAATGTAGCTATGAATTGTAGAAGGAAAAATCAAGAAAAGAGGAACAGAAATTAAAGGGATAATAATAATAGAACCTCCAACAGGGCTCATAATGCTAATGAAGTAAATCATAACCCAAAACAAAATACTCCTTAAGAAACCTGCAATCACTGTGGGGAACTCCAGAGGGATGACCAGAGGAATGGCCAGAGGTAGGGCTAAAGGAATCAGGAATTCTGAAGGCATGAGGGCAGGGAAAGGGACCTCAAAGATTCTGGAGGTGAAATTTATGCCTTTTCAGACCCCAATTTCTTGCTGATGCTAATTATTCATTCTGCTTCCCTCCCCGTAGTGAAGAACCTCATGGAACATAATTACACATGCAGATCTAGACCCAGAAGACACAGTCTATGTAACGAATTTTCAGTACACTGGAGGAACTCAGCCTTCTTGGGAAGGTCACTTCCAAGTATTGCTAACTACTCCAGCTGCCATCCAAATTGGAGAAAAAGACTCTGGGATTCATTGTTCTCATGTAAAACAGGTACCATTTACTGACACTTGAGCTACTATAACCTGTCACACACATTGCATTTTATTTCTCATCTGTTTTTGGATTTGGTTTTGCTTTCGTTTTTATTCTTATCCTTGTGGGCCCAAGAAGTTTATAAATTAATCTAATCTAGGGTATTGTTTCAAAATGTTACCTTCAATTAGTATGTTTTGGTTATTAGCTATAAGCTATGTTACATTTGCCTCATTTGTACTCTTCCCATGGCTGGACTAGGGATAATGCTATTATAAAAGTCCATAGTCAAGTAGGATATATGCTTTTCAAAGGTAAGTATGGATGCTGGGTCTATCACAGCTCCATTAGAGTTCTATTTTGTAATGGGCAACAATTCCAATCCATATGAATGAGACTTTGTGAAGGAAGGCTGCATGTTACCAAAAAAAGCCTTTTGCCTTTGTTATATGTCACATAAATAATGACAGATAAACTCTATATAACTGATCACAACTTATACCATTAGTCTTTTAGAAATTCTGAGATGAAAATCTCAGTTGATTTTAATAGGTCTTATAAAGTGGTTTTCAGATATTTGGGAGTCCCACTACCTCTGCTTGTTCATGCGCCTACCTTTGATTTGTGTGTGAAGAGGGGCAAAGGTCCATTGAGTGGCAGATATAAGAGTGACAATGTGAAGTGCAATCTCACCATTTCATTCCCTACCACATTTATTTGTGCTAAGGCAAGGCTAGAAAACATAAAGAATGGGACACAGAAATACTGGTCTTTTACAACTATTACTGCCTCATCCCAGCTGAAGGTAGATTTCTCCTAGGTTTGGTTACCCCTGGGCAATTCTATGTCTGTAACTCTTCAGCTTACTCTGCCATTCCCCAAAGATGGTATGGTACTTGTGGTTTGGTCTACGTTACCCCACCAATAACAGTGTATGATCATTTTATTGGATGGGTCGACAAGTCCACAGCTAGGGATCTGGGTACTTGTTAGCATTTGAAGACCAACAGATCAAAGCCTGATTCAGTAGCCTCCTCATTAGTGGTATAGAGGTTTTTCTGGGCTACTCTACCCAATTTTGGAATGATGGCAGTAATGGATTCTATGAAAAATATCTCTGCTAATGTTGAAAGATTGGCTCAAGATACAGTTCACGCCATCTCAAAAACTTCTAAGGCTATTTCTTTCCTACAGGAAGAGATTGACCCCTTAGCAAAGACCAGCTGGCTCTTGATGTGTTTCCAGTCACATCTGGAGGTGTGTGTGCCCTTATTAATCAATCTTGTTCCTATGTAAATAGATCCAGTGAAATTGTTCCAAATGTCCATGACTTTCAAAGGCTTTTGAATAATAGCAAATTGCTACAGAGACCCATGTGACATCTGATGGTGCATGGTGGAACCTGTTATGGCTACAGTAACTGGTTTGCTTGCTACTATAGCCAAATAGTTGTGGGGGTTTTTTTGTTTGTTTTTGTTTTTTAATCCTGGGAATTACTGTACTCTTTAGAATCTGCCTCAACTATTGTAGCAAAGCTTATACCAAGCTTTTACCAGGAGAAACAATTATGTACACTAGAAATGTGGATCATGGCCAGGTTATAGAAACAATAGCTTTCACCTTTAAGTGATTAATGTTTTTAGGACTATGTTTGACTGTTCCATTTGATTTTCTTTGTTTTTTTCTTCCTAATTAAATTTTATTTTTTAAACTCAATTTTATGGAATTAATTTGATATTCGATATTGAAAGATCATTTAACAATGCCTATCAGTCCTGACAACATTGCATATCCCAAAGTTTTAGACTATTGAAACTTGCCATCAGTTGTTAAATATTTTGGGACTTTAACTGATATTTGTGTCTGATTCCAGAAAAAGGGACTGCTAATGAGCCACTGATTGGTGGTGAGGTGTACAGGATCAATCATGCCTATAACCCCTGTTGGGGTGGAAAATATTAATGCTAAGGTAGAGGACCTATCTCAGGATGACTTGGGGAAGTGGCTCTTCAGTCAGTTCTAAGGTTGGATTTCCCAGTTTTCTGTCTTTAAGATGGAGAATTAAATGTATCCATATTTTGTTTTAACTCTGGCTTGCTATCCCTATGATTGAAGAGGAAATCAGACCAAGGAATCATATTACCTTTTTTGTCAGACTTGTCCCATCCTCCTTCTTCTTTAGTATATCAACTTTCTGTAGTCATGGCTGATGTTGGATGACTACAATATTCCTGTATCTGTCCCACATGCTTTGTTGGATATAAGCAACCTCAACTCAACCTTGACTGTAAATCAAAGACTTGTTATGATTTTAATTTATACTTATATTTACATACACATTTGATTTTTAATATAGTTTTAAAATTTAAATTTCTCTACTCTTGTTTTGGGGAGAATTAATTCACATATTATTTAAAAAATTTTTAAGTCAATAACCTACTAGAGTGATTTGCAATTTTCTTTTCTGGGGATTAAGGCAAGAGGTTAAAAAACTTGCTCAGGATCATACAGCTAATAAGAGTCTAAAACCAAATTTGAACTGTTAGTCTCCCTGACTCCAGACCTAGCGCTCTATCCACTGAGCCACCTAGCTGCCTATAAAAGTATACAGAATCCTAATAGAAGCCGCATTTCTTCTTTGAGGGTTTTTTTCCTGCAAAGCAAATGTTAAATCAAATTAAATCAACGAGAACTGAAGTATTTACAAGGTCCCAAGCACAATAAAAAGCACTGGGAATACAAAGATATGAGAGGAACAGCAAGGTCATCATAGCTGGACTATAGAATACCAATAAAACTTCAAATGGTGTCACAAATAGTCGGACATAAATGAAAACAACTGAATAACAATAATAAATTCAAAATTTCAGCTCTACTATGGTATAACCCTAAGTAAGTCAGTTACCCTCTCTTACCCTCAGTTTCCTCTCCCATAAGGTGAAGGAACTGGACTAGGTAAATTAATGAAATGGCCTCTAGGATCACTTTCAACTCTTAAGTTCTATGATCCTTCTCTCCCTTCTGTATTAATTTCTTGCTATATAGGCAGGTAGATTGTGTATCTTACTAACTTAAAAATTTGGATCCATATTTGTCCACTTTTTCTGCTAACTAGATTACTAGTTTCTTGAGAGCAAATTACACATGTAAAAAAAAGCATATAAATTCCACAGCATTCAACAAAATATTACAAATACTACAGTCAATAACATATTAGTTGATAATTATAATCTTGATTTATGAAAAGAAAATTCTTTCCAAACACTTGAAATGAATTACCAAACTGTTAATGGGAACACAGAACAAAACATTCTCGTAACTATAAGGCTAAAAATTAAGTAACATATACATTATTTTCCAATAGAATTCCATCAGAACACAACTAAAATCATGATAGTATCCACTACAATAATAAAAATGGATTTGATAATAATCTCACATGACAGAATTGTTTAGTACTTTTAAAATTAAAATTATAAATTTCTGTTCTAACCTGTGTTTACATTCATTTATACTATATTTTTAAAGCTTTATTTGCTTTTCTAAAAAGTGTGACCTAAAACAAAAAAGACTTGCAGCCAAATAAATGAAATAAAATCAATAATGAGGAAGGAATATGCTGTTTGGGTAACAAGTATCCAACAGAGAATCATCCAATTTCTATCAACTAAAAAGTCAGTTACAATCAATGTGTTCTAGGGAAAGAGGAAAGAATAATCATTCTTCTAAGAATACATTGGCAAAAAAATAGGATATTCTATTACACACAAAAAGGGCATGGGAAGGGGAAGGGATGAATACTATTATAAGAAGGAGAAGAAGAGGGCATTAAGAGGTAATATTTAAACCTTACTCTCAGTGTAATGAACCTGGAGAGGGAAGAGTAGCTATATTATCCATTGGGATATAAAACTCTATCTAACCCTACTGAGAAAGTCAGAAGGGATAAACCAAGGGAAGCAGGGGAGTAGGGAGGTCAAAAAAAGGGAGGGGAGAAGAAGGGGGAGGGAATTCATTAGGCCTTAAAAATAAAAAGAGGGGAATAATAAGGGAGGGGGTAGAAAGGGAAGTAAATCAAGGGAGAGGACAAGGGTTACTGCTATAAAGCAAACCACTGGTTTAAAAGGAATAGTGTAAGAAGAAGGAGAAGAAATAGGAGAGGATACCAAAATGTCAGCGAATACATAACTGATAATTTTAACTCCGAATGTGAATGGGATGAACATGCCCATAAAAAGGAAGCAAATAGCAAAGTAGATTAGAAACCAAAATCCTACGATATGTTGTTTACAAGAAACATATATGAGGCGGGTGGACATACACAGGTTTAAGGTAAAGGGCTTGAGCAAAATCCTTTGGGCCTCAACTGAGAAAAAGAAGGCAGGAGGGGCAATTATGATTTCTGACAAAGCCAAAGTAAAAATAGATATGATTAAAAAAGACAGGGAAGGTCATTAAATCCTGATTAAAGGCAGCATAGACAATGAGGAAATAACATTGTTCAATATGTATGCACCAAATGGCATAGCAACCAGATTCTTAAAGGAGAAACTGGCAGATCTCAAGAAGGAAATAGATAGCAAAACCATACTAGTGGGAGATCTAAATATTCCTCTTTCAGATCTAAATAAATCAAACCAAAAAATAAATAAGAAAGAGGTAAGAGAGATGAAGTCCTAGAAAAATTAGATTTAATAGATATGTGGAGAAAAATAAATAGGAACAAAAAGGAATACAACTTCTTTTCAGCTGCACATGGTACATTCACAAAGATTGACCATGTAATAGGGCATAGAAACATTGCAAACAAATGCAAAAGAGCAGAAATAATAAATGTAACCTTCTCAGATCATAATGCAATAAAAATAATAATTAATAGGGCACCTGGATAGGCAAATCAAAAACTAATTGGAAATTAAATAATATGATTCTCCAAAACCAGCTAGTCAAAGAAGAAATCATAGAAACAATCAACAATTTCATTGAAGAGAATGGCAATGATGAGACATCCTACCAAACTCTGTGGGATGCTGCCAAGGCAGTACTCAGGGGGAAATTTATATCCTTGAGTGCATACATTAACAAATCAGGGAGGGCAGAGATTAATGAATTGGGCATGCAACTTAAAATATTAGAAAGTGAGCAAATTAAAAATCCCCAGATGGAAACTAAATAAAAAAATACTAAAAATCAAAGAAGAAATTAAAAAATCAAAAGTAAAAGAACTATTGAATTAATAAATAAGACTAGAAGTTAGTATTTTGAAAAAACAGATAAAATAGACAAAGTACTGGTAAATCTAATAAAAAGAAAGAAAGAAGAAAACTAAATTGACAGTTTCGAAGATGAAAAGGGAGACCTCACCTCTAATGAAGGGGAAATTAAGGCAATTATTAAAAACTATTTTGCCCAATTATATGGCAATAAATATAGCAATCTAGAAGATATAGATGAATATTTACAAAAATATAAATTGCCTAGATTAACAGCAGAAGAAATAGAATACCTAAATAATCCCATATCAGAAAAAGAAATTGAACAAGCCATCAAAGAACTCCCTAAGAAAAAATCGCCAGAGCCTGATGGATACAGCAAAGAAGGAGTCCTACCAAATTCCTTTGATGACACAAATATGGTACTGATTCCAAAGCCAGGTAGATCAAAAACAGAGAAAGAAAACTACAGACCAATATCCCTATTGAACATAGATGCAAAAATTTTAAATAGAATACTAGCAAAGAGACTCCAGCAAGTGATCAAGAAGATCATCCACCATGATCAGGTGGGATTTATACCAGGAATGCAAGGATGGTTCAACATTAGGAAAACCATCCACATAATTGACCATATCAACCATCTAACAAACAAAAATCACATGATTATCTCACTAGATGCTGAAAAAGCCTTTGACAAAATACAGCACCCATTCCTATTGAAAACCCTGGAAAGTATAGGAATAGAAGGATCTTTCCTAAAAATAATAAACGGTATATATCTAAAACCATCAACAAGCATCAAATGCAATGGGGATAAATTAGAAGCCTGTCCAATAAGATCAGGGTAGAAACAAGGATGCCCATTATCACCTCTAGCAGTAGCAATTAGAGAAGAAAAAGAAATTGAAGGTATCAAAATAGGCAATGAGGAGACTAAGCTATCACTGTTTGCAGATGATATGATAATCTACTTAAAAATCCTAGAGAAGGGGGCAGCTGGGTAGCTCAGTGGAGTGAGAGTCAGGCCTAGAGACAGGAGGTCCTAGGTCCAAACCCGGCCTCAGCCACTTCCCAGCTGTGTGACCCTGGGCAAGTCACTTGACCCCCATTGCCCACCCTTACCAATCTTCCACCTATGAGACAATACACCGAAGTACAAGGGTTAAAAAAAAAATCCTAGAGAATCAACTAAGAAGCTGGTAGAAATAATCAACAACTTTAGCAAAGTTGTAGGATACAAAATAAATGCACATAAATCATCAGCATTGCTATATATTTTCAACACATCACAGCAGCAAGAGGTAGAAAGAGAAACACCATTTAAAATCACCCTAGACAATATAAAATACTTAGGAATCTATCTACCAAAACAAACACAGGAATTATACGAAAACAACTACAAAACACTTTCCAAACAATTAAAACTAGGTCTAAACAATGGGAAAAACTTTGATTGCTAATGGGTAGGACGAGCTAACATAATGAAAATGACCATTCTACCCAAATTAATTTACCTATTTAGTGCCATACTTATCAAACTACCAAAAAACTTTTTTACTGAATTAGGAAAAACTATAACAATGTTCATCTGGAATAACAAAAGATCAAGAATATGAAGGAAAATAATGGTGAAAAAATGTGAAGGAAGGGGGCCTAGAAGTGACAGATATTAAACTGTACTATAAAGTAGCGGTCATCAAAAAGGTATGGTACTGGCTAAGAGACAGAAAGGAGGATTAGTGGAATAGACTTTGGGGTAAGTGACATCAGCAAGACAATGTATGATAAACCCAAAGAGCCCAACTTTTGGAACAAAAATCCACTATTTGACAAAAACTGCTGGAAAAATTTGGAAAACAATATGGAAGAGATTAAGTTTAGATCAACATCTCACACCCTACACCAAGATAAATTCAGAATGGTTGAATGACTTGAATATAAAGAGGGAAACTAAATAAGTTAAGTGAACATAGAATAGTTTACTTGTCAGATCTCTGGGAAAGGAAAGATTTTAAAACCAAGCAAGACTTAGAGAAAATTACAAAATGTAAAATAAATGATTTTGATTATGTCAAACTAAAAAGCTTTTGTACAAACAAAAACAATGTAGCCAAAATCAGAAGGGAAACAAATTGGGAAAAAATCTATATAACAAAAAACTCTGACAGGGGTCTAATTATTCAGATATACAAGGAGTTAAACCAATTGTATAAAAAATCAAGCCATTCCCCAATTGATAAATGGGCAAGAGACATGAATAGGAAATTTTCAGATAAAGAAATCAAAAGTATCAATAAGCACATGAGAACATGTTCTAAATCTCTAATAATTAGAGAAATACAAATCAAAACAACTCTGAGGTATCACCTCAAACCTAGCAGATTGGCTAAAATGAAAGAAGGGGAGAGTAATGAATGCTGGAGGGGATGTGGCAAAACTGGGACATTAATGCACTGCTGGTAGAGTTGTCAACTGATCCAACCATTGTGGATGGCAATCTGGAATTATGCTCAAAGGGCTATAAAAGAATGCCTGCCCTTTGATCCAGTCATACCATTGTTGGGTTTGTACCCCAAAGAGATCATAGATAAACAGACTTGTATGAAAATATTGATAGCCGTGCTTTTTGTGGTGGTAAAAAACTGTAAAATGAGGGTATGCCCTTCAATTTGGGGAATGGCTGAACAAATTGTGGTATATGCTGGTGATGGAATACTATTGTGCTCAAAGGAATAAAGAACTGGAGGAATTCCATGTGAACTGGAAAGACCTCCAGGAATTGATGCAGAGCGAAAGGAGCAGAACCAGAAGAACATTGTACACTGTGGTAAAATAGAATGTAATGGACTTCTGTACTAGCAGCAATGCAATGACCCAAGACAATTCTGAGGGACTTATGGAAAAGAACGCTACCCACATTCAGAGGAAGAACTACAGGAGTGGAAACAGAAGAAAAACAACTGCTTGAACACATGGGTTGAGGCGGACATGATTGGGGATGTAGACTCGAAACTCCCACATCAATGCAACTATCAACAATTTGGAAATAGGTCTTGATTAATGACACATGCTAAAACCAGTGGAAATACACATCAGATATGGGGTGGGGGGATCTCGGGGGTGACGGGGAAAGTAAGAGCATGAATTATGTAACCATGTTAACTTTTCTAAAAAATAAATATTAATAAATGTTTTTTAAAAAAAGAATACATTGGCAAGAAATAACCTTTTTTTCAAAATGCAGGCTATAATTAACCTAAATGTATTTAAACTTTTAAAAAAAGGAGGAGGAAAAGGGCATGATTCACAAAATCAATGCTTCATGGAAATTAATAAATGATTTATCAAAGTAGTCTAGTAATCCCTGGAGAATTAAGCACAGACTCTTAAGTTACTTAGGCCTGGTAAAGCATAGATCACCACAACTTAAATAAAGGGAAAGTTTTTAAGATTCAAAGGTCCTCAGAGAAGATCTAACCCAACGTTTTTATTTCACAGATGAGTAAACTGAATCCTTAAGATGTTAAATGGCTTACCTGAGACCCTATAGGTGATACTGAACAGAGCTAGCATGCAGATTCATACTAGATATCTTTTAACTCTAGGGCCTATCAGTAGATTACATCAGAAGAGAAGAGAGGGAGGGAAGAATTATAGTTGTTCAGTTGTTTCAGTTCCAACTTTTCAGGACCCTATTTAGGACAAGACAATTTTTTCCAGACATTCTCTCTATGCATGGGTGTGGTGGACATTGTTCCCAATTACAGAATTGGTAGAGGTAATAATTCAAAGGGTAACTTGGAGTTTTAAATGAAAAGGCCAGTAGAAAAAGTTTATGGTAAGGCCATTAAGTTACCCTGATCATTAGACAGTGAAATCAGAATGTGTAGAATTATTCCTGTCAGCTAAAATGAGACCACTGATAGTAGATTCTACATGAAAAATAATTTCTTTCTCTCAATTAATTATGCTCATGGAAAGACTGAAGTACACTTTCCCTTGTTCCAAAAAGTAAGATATCCCTACATACTCACTGAGAAAATATCATTTCAAATAAACTACCTAAGAAGAAAAAGAAAGACCTCTTGACTGTTATCCTTGAAAATCTAAATTGATGGTGACAAAAAATATGGCAAGCATTACATCTTCATTGATTTTTTTAAAAAAGGCATATTGAGTTATCATTATATCTTCCTATCCAATGATTAATACCCACTAGTAGCATTAAGAGCTATGCAAGTTCACAAAATATTTCATGAATATGAAAGAAATATTTTTACCAATAATATTTAGGGAAAATGTCTTTGGGAAAGGGAAATCAGTTGACTTGTGACTGAAGAAAAACATTCCCAGCTTCACAGATCAAATCTTTGTAGCCAAGCAAAGAAACAAAATATAGACTCACATAATTGCTTGAGTTTATTCTAGTTCTCTTAGCACAGCCTTTAAATGGGGAAGGGATGGAGGGAAGGGTCTTAGTGATAGTCTGTTTACACTTTATTGTTAAAGAAACAAATGGGTGTTTATTGGGAAATCTAATTACAGTTCCATTGTAGATTTTTTTCCATTGATGTTTGATCATATTGAATATGTTTATATATACTTATTCCCAACGATAGCAGTTATATCCAAGTTGTTTTTTTTTTAATTTTTATTTTACTTCTGCTTTAAACAAAAAGTTTGACAATACTATTTCCTTTCAAGTTTGCAACCAACAAGTTGACACATAAGAAAAACCATCTCCTTGGGTAGGGGAACTTAAGATTGGCTTTCTGCCTTGTTCTTCCAAAAAGAAACAAAATAGAGCCACAGTGTAAAACAGGGTGGAGCAAAGCCCTGCCAAAGAATTAAGGGCACAAAGATCATTATTCTCTACTTACACAGTGTTTTTTTGTAGTTGTTTTCAATAAACTCTTTTATTCCACATATTTATAGAATGTGTCTTTCTGCTGTTCTAGCCCAGTTAAACAAGACCCAGGCAGGTTTGGAGACTTACTACAAGAAAATTCTGCTTAAAACATTAGAGCAGAGTTTAGAATCTACCCTTAAGGCCAACCTCAAGTACTTTGTCAATTTTTAAAGCAGACACAGATTTTTAAAAGGCAGCCTAGAGGCAGGGGCATGGACTGAAGTAAACTCTGGACATGTTGAGTTACAGGGGTCCTGGTAGCTAGAATTTTAACATTAATCATCAGAATATTTGAAACTGTGCTTTCAAGCCTTTCTAGTTCCCTTCTGAGCCATTTACTTTTCTCAGATTCCCTCTTGTTCTTCATTTCTCTATGTTGTTCTTATCTGAAACTGATAACTCTAAAACTAGGTGTCTGCAAGGAAATATTTAACTTGGAATGCCAAAAATGGAATGTTTCTAATTTATCGAGTCTGCAAATGGCATGCATCATAGGAGATTTTGTTAAATTATTTCCTGAAATCTAATAACATGTTTTAAGTACTTTTAAAAAAATTAACTGAGGATAGCTAAGCTATAGTGACCACAAGCCATAAAATAAAAGCTCTACCTTGTACTCTAAGACCAATGATGCAAATTTATTAACAGAAAGGTAATAATATTTGTTTGAAATGAACCTTGAATATCCACGTACTCATGATCTGCTCAGCATCACCAATTGCCTGCTGTGACAGAGCCCATCTGAAACTTTTGTTTAGCAGCCAGTCCTGAAGAATTCCAACTGTGTGTGAGCTTGGGCAAGTATGTCTGGTTTTAGAGCTTCCCACACTCCCTGGTAGGTTTGTTGTTTCTAATTATCTTATTGCTGCAAATAAAGGGACTTTTCTTCCTAATGATGCAGTTGCATGTCTACATAATGGTATGCCAGACTTTAATTAGAAAGCATACACAGTGCTCGGGGAATGATTAGATCATTATTTACCCAATTCAAATACTTTAAGAACACACAACAACATATAATTACATAGTATTTGGTTCCACTCACATGGCAAGAAGCTTTAAAGTAAGGCCAAAAGCTGTCACTTCCTGAGCTATTGAAATGTAAAAGTTTGTCATCTCCCTTACTATTTGGGAATTGGAGTTACTCATTCAACATTTATTGGCTATCCCAATATTTATTTAAATAAATATTATTTATTGGCCATCCAGTAAAAGATACTAGAAGGAAATACAAAGAAAATAAGATGTAGTTCCTGCCCTCAAGCAGCTAACAATTTAATTAAAGGAAAAAAAGAATAATATGCTTTAAGTGCCTTTCTGTTCCTCTGGTTACAATCAACCCATAATTGTATTATAAAATTGGGGAACTGATTTGGGAAGGAAGCAGGTCCATTTTTTCAAGAGAGAGTAGAAAGTAAAGAGTAGTTGTTCTTTTGCCACTTTCTTCCTCTGACATACCCAGAGAATTGCTATTTCCAAGGTGCTGAATATTTTTGTTTCTGGTTTTCTTCTTCCTGTATCTTAAAACTCTGGGATGAAACTACTTAAGGCTCACCAAAGAGGTAGGAGTGCTCAATAGTTACTGTTGCTACCAGCAACCAACATTGATTTTACTGAAGGTCCAATTCAGGAGCAGGATGACAAAACTTCATGGGAATCAATATGAAATAGTTTTATCTAGCTAGCTATATCAAGATAAACATATGGGTTGTTTCTTTTTTTTTTTTTAATTTGGAGAACTCTTTCTATTTTAGGATTCACAAATTGCAACTAGCAATATAAATAACAGACTGCTAGGCATACTCTTTAGACCTTGGATCAGGAAGACAGTTCAAATTTTATCTCTAATATTTACCATGTGACCATGGGCAAGTTAGTTAATCTTGATGAGTGGCCAACAACAACTCGTTAAAATTTATCTAATAAGTTATTTATTGAAGGTTGTAATCAACAAAATCATAATTCCAAATCAGGAAACCAATGTATTATCTTAAAACAACCTACCATATTAAATATAGATTGAATGACTAGATATTCATTTTTATGACAAATGGATGGGTTGGGTTGTAAAGATTTCATTACATATTTGCTGTGTAAAATTATTAAATTTGATTGTGTTCTCTTTTTCCCACCCTTCCCCAACTTTGTAGTTCATTATAGCTACTATCTCCTGGTTTTTGGTTTTTATCTCTGCTGATAGAGGGTTAAAAGATATGCAAAATACAAAGAATTAGTTTAAAATAAACATTATGGAGATTAGTAATCTGTATAAGTAGAAATGTTATAAAATCCAGATGCCAGGTTGCCATGGCATGTATTATTTTATCATTGTACCTAATATTTTCAAAAATTATTTGACAATGAACTTGGTATATATAGGGGCAGGTTTTCATGTTAACAAGTCAATCAGGATTCTTCTTGGACATTCAAGGTACTCTATGGTTGGAAAATCTTGAACCCCTGGAACTGCATTGCCCAAAATTTCTTTCTGTATTACCCACAATTCCTTTTGCCTTTCGTATATGGGCGTCCTTACACAGTATGTATATAGTTTGGGTTGGCTCTGCCATCCCCTCTCTCTTCCATGTGAACTGAGTGGTGAACATTCCCTGTGTTCTCTAGCTCTCTAGTTAAATATTAATAAATCTTTATAAATATTATACTTTGGAGATATTGAATAATAATTTTAAAATCCACAATACCATGGTGGTTCCTGATACCCGTGGGATTATCATCAGTCAACCAGAGCAATAGGAGGGACTATTTATTTTTTTTTACTTTTTTAATTCAAAAGATATTTTATTTTCCAAATTACGTGTAATAAAAATTTTCAACATATGTTTTCCAAAATTGTAAGATCCAAACTGTCTGCCCCTCTCTCTTCCTTCCCCTCTCTGGGGGATGGTAATTTGATCTGGATTATACATATATTATCATGCAAACCATATTTTCATATTGGTCATTATATATATAATCATATATAAATCATATAAAATCAAAACCCCCAAATAAAACCTTAAAAAAATAATGTGGAAGATAGCATGCTTTGATCTGCATTTGACTCCAAGAGTTCTAACTCTAGAGGTGAATAGCATCTTTGTCGTAAATCCTTCAAAATGACAGGTGGTACTATTTTGCTCTAGTTTCTCCTTCTCTTGACACTGAATGATAGAAACCCTGTGAGTGATTTACACCTAGGAGGCCTGCCAGGACAAAATAAGAGATTAGTGGGATAGGAGAGAGGCTCTCCTTGGATTTATTACAAAAGTACATGTCACACTGTGAGGACCTTGACTCCTATTTTCCCTCTAGAAAAAAAAAATCAGTACCAATGTTGTTTCTCCACTCAAATTCCACCATTATCATCTTTCAAATGCCAAAAAGTAATTTCCTATGTCTCCGTCAGCCCTGCCCCTTCTCACAAGGCTCATCTAGAAAAAAATGTAAAAGCTCAAAATATTTGTCCTTCTTTGTTATCAAACTCAGTCTCCTTCCTGAAGTTTTAGAAAAGTAGAAAATGGGTACAAACTGAGATTCCAGTCAAAGTTAGGTTGCATGGAGGGAAGAAGGATAATGGTTGTATGGCCTTGAAGCCTCTTATTCTATGTCCTTGCCTTTTGTGCTGGAGAAAATTTAAAAAAAAAAAAGATTAAAATATTTTTCACCATTTGAAATCACTACATATTAAATTTTTAGGGCTTATCTTAGCCCTCCACAATTTGACTCCTTTTCTAGGGGGCACATCCTGACCTGGAGTCAAGAAGTCCTAAACTCAAACACAGACCCTTTTTAGCTCTGTGACCCTGAACAAGTCACTTAACCTCAATCTCCATTTCCTCCACAACAAAATAGTATAATAATAGTATCTCCCTCAGGGGGCTGCTGTAAAGATCAAATGATATAATCTTTGTAAAGCATTTATTAGCATATTGCCTGGCAGAGAGTAGGCACTAAAGAAATGCTTATTCCCTCCCCTCATTTCACTTTCTTCTCCAAATACTCTACAGCTGTTACAGCTCCTACTTTTGTTATTCAATCATTTCAGTCCCATCTAACTCTCCCCAGACCCAGGAGTGTTTAGCCATTTCCTTCTCCAACTCATTCACAGATAAGAAAACTGAAGCAAAAGGGTTAAGAGATTTGCCCAGGGTCATGAAGCTAATAAGTGACAGAGACTGGATTTGAACTCAGGGAAATGAGTCTTCCTGACTCCAGACCCCATCCTCTACCCACTGCACCACTTGGCTGCTTTTATGTTCTTATTTTTTACACTCTTACTTTTACATACTTTTTTATGTATTTATGCATTTATTTGTTTGTTTTGCATGCTTATTCTTTTCATCCTTACTCCTGAACTCCCAATCCTAAGAAATAAGAGTAATGGCCAGACAAGTGGGCCACACAGATTCAAAGTATCTAGCTTTGAACCCAAGTCCTCTGAACATCAGAGCTGGGGCTCTATCCACTGTACTACTAGACTAAATCTTAATGGTGATAGTCCAACCATTTTATTCTATAGACTGAGGAAACTGAGACCCAAAGAAGGTGAGAGACTTTCACAGGGTAATTAATACAGCTAGTAAGTGTCTGAGGCAGAATTCAAAGGCAGGTCTGCCTGATTCCAAGCCCAAGATTGCAAGTTATCCATTAGAGCAGCCTGCCTAAAATCCTGTTTGTATTTTCAGCTGCCACTGTTTCTGGAGAAAAAAAGTTGCTGAAACAAAGGTAAATTCCAACCAAAGCTTTGTCAAAATGCGCACAAATCCCCAAACATTGAATTAATGAGGTTTTACTGTACTTGTTAAGATGATGTGGTTTTTCCTGGAGAAGGAATCATGCAGAAAGTCCAAGTCTCATCTCTCAAAATGACTTTTCCCAGACAGAGCTCATTTTTATCAGTCAAAAAAAGCATTTACATTCCTATCTGAGGACTCTGGGTATCTATGTGTGTAGATATCTATCAGGTTCTTAGTACCCTATTATCCAGGCACTTTGGCAAGTGAAAAACAGAGTGTGGTTGGAAAGTCAGGCTCCTAGCTGACCAGCAGAGATAACTGAAAAATGAACTTTGTAGAATTAAAGACACCCCAGACAGGATTACAGAAATCCTATCTAACAGATTGAAGGGGAAAAGTTTTTGTCAGCTCCTGCTGCTGCAGTGTTCTGAACCCCAGAAGGTAAGAAGGTGAGGGATGGAATGGGGAACTAAGACTACAGATAATGAATACAGTGGCTTACCTTTCCAGCCTTATCTCAGAATGCTCCTATTACTTCCTCCAAGGAGTCTGTTTTCCAGTAGAACTGGAAAGCTTTCTCCCCTGATTATAGCCTGCACTTTCCAGGCTACTTGCCTATCTTTATTCAGAGTATTTCTATACCTAGAATGTTCTTCTCTCCCTTTATTCTCCTCAAGGCAAAGAGTAGGCTACAATGGAAAGAATGTTAGATCTGAAGGTTCCCAGAGGACCAGACCTCTTCATTCTAGTGGTGCCTGTGAGACCTTGGGCAAGTCTCTCAACTTTCAATGTTTCATTTACTACCTTTGTAAAGAAAGGGAGTTGAATGCCTTCTGAGGTCCCTTCTAAATAGAAGTCAGAAGGCAGAAGAGTGGTAAGGGCTAGGCAATGGGGGTTAAGTGACTTGCCCAGGGACCCACTTCTACTATTACTACCACTACGACAACTATTATTACTACTACTATTACTCACAGCTAGGAAGTGTCTGAGGCCAGATTTGAACTCATCTCTAGGCCTGGCTCTTAATCCACTGAGCTAAATAGCTACCCACAGCCTGGGGAATTTTAACCCATCTTCAGTTTCCTTCCCATTCTGAGCATTTAATTAAAAACAAAAATTGGATCAACATGCATATGGCAAGTGTGTATTTATTAAGAATTCACTACATGCCAGGCACTGTGCTAAACACTAAAGGCAAAAACAATCTCTGCTCTCAAGAAGTTCACATTCTGGAGCAGCTAGGTGGCTCAGTGGATAGAGAGTCAGGCCTGGAGTAAGAAAGACCTGAATTTAAATCTAGTCTCAGTTACTTCCTACCTGAATGACCCTGGGCAAGTCACTTAATCCCAATTGCCTAGCCCCTAATACAATTCGGCCTTGAAACCTATACTTGTGTCAATTCTAAGACAGAAGTAAGGGTTAAAAAAAGTCTCAACATTCTAATGAGGAGACAACATGCAAGCAACTATGTACTTCATAAGACACATAAGATAAATGAGAGGCAATCTCAGAGGCACTAAAACTGTCCCTACTATTGATGCTGAACAACTGATAAAGCTGAACAACTGATACTGAACCCACTATACACTGAAGTCACTAGGCTATTATCCATTGCAATAACCAAAAAAGAAGCAGCAAAAAGTAAAAGTGGGAAAAAATATATATATGTGTATATATATATATACATATATATGTATATATATATGTNCTAGTCTCAGTTACTTCCTACCTGAATGACCCTGGGCAAGTCACTTAATCCCAATTGCCTAGCCCCTAATACAATTCGGCCTTGAAACCTATACTTGTGTCAATTCTAAGACAGAAGTAAGGGTTAAAAAAAGTCTCAACATTCTAATGAGGAGACAACATGCAAGCAACTATGTACTTCATAAGACACATAAGATAAATGAGAGGCAATCTCAGAGGCACTAAAACTGTCCCTACTATTGATGCTGAACAACTGATAAAGCTGAACAACTGATACTGAACCCACTATACACTGAAGTCACTAGGCTATTATCCATTGCAATAACCAAAAAAGAAGCAGCAAAAAGTAAAAGTGGGAAAAAATATATATATGTGTATATATATATATACATATATATGTACATATATATGTATATATATATATACACACACACACATACATATATAACTACAAACTGATAAACCAACAAAGGAAGAATTTTAAACTTGACCCAAAGTCAAACATTTCTTTCTATTTAAAATTAATTAATATAGATTATAGAATCAGAAGGCCAAAATGGGTGAGAGATTTTGAATCATTTATTGAAACAGAATAGAAGAATCTGCATTACTAAGGTCACATAATACAATTTGAACCTGAACAAGAATATTTATTTGATATGCCCAAAAAGCGGTTACTTGAAGATCTCCAGGGAGGAGGAATCCAATATTTCCTCAAAGTAATTCCCTTCAAAATGGGATACTTCTAATTTCTTCCTTACAGTCAGTCTAACCCTGCTTCTCTCTACCTGATGCCCCATTCCTCATGGTTCAACCTTCTAGGACCAAGCAGGAAAAGCCTTATTCCTCTAAAATGCGAAAGCCCTTAAAAAAGTTAAATGGCTGGAATTTCTTATCTTCCCCAAAGTGAGCATCTCCAGATCCTTTAATTGTCACTGGTATGACATAAATTCAAGGATTTTCACTATCCTCATCACCCTACCTGGGAAACATTCCAATTTATTAATATTCTTCCAAAAATAATGTGGTTTCCAGAACTGAACACAATACCCCAGATGTGGTATGACCAGTGCAGAGCATCATTTCCTGAGTTGGAGACACAATCTTTAATATATATATATATATATATATATATATATATCCACACACACACATACATACATAGAAAGACAGAAGGATGGATAGACCATAATTCAATCACATCTGATAATGATCCCATTTGAGGTTTTCATGACAAAGATATTAGGGTGGTTTGTCACTTTCTTCTCCAGTTCATTTTACAGATGAGGAAACTGAGACAAACAAGGTTAAGTGACTTGCCCAAGGTCACATAGCTATTAAGTTTTCTGAGGCTGGATTTGAACTCCTGAAGATCAGTCTTTCTGATTCCAAGCCCAGTGCTACATCTATTATGCCAAACTAGCTGCCCCTACAATCTTTCTTTTAAGAATGTCTAAAATCATTTTATTTTGGTGGCTAAAAGATCACATTATTGACTCATATAAAGATTGTAGTTTATTAAGGTGGTATGGGGGAAAGTATTAACTTGGTCATTATTTATGTGACCTTGAACAAATCATTTAAACTATTTAATGCTTTGTGGTTTGCATGCAAAGTGCATTACATAGGTTATTTTATTTTATTCTCAAAATAACCTCTTTGAGGAAGGTATCATTATAATCATATCTTCATTTGGCTGATGAGAAAAATGAGCCTGAAAATGTTAAGTGACTTGCCCAGGATCCCATAGCTAGTAAGTATCTGAGGCAATATTTGAACTTAGGTCTTCCCAACTCAAAGGACAACATTCAATTCATATCTCATCCAGGCAGAGCCACAATGGCAAAGTAAGAGGTACAGAAATCTCAAACCTATCTGAGAAGTCTCTCCAACCAAGGTTAAAATAATGAATATTAGATCACAAAATGAATACTAGAGGTATAGAATGAATAAAGGGACAGAGTGAGGCAATTATCCTCTAGAAAACAACAACTTGGAAAGTAGCAGAAAAGGTCTGGTTTATTGGAGTGATAGGGGACTATAGCCTGCAGCAAGGTCACACCAAGGAGCACCTACACAAACCAACAACATGTCCCTCCACCCCACACCTACTCCTCCAGGTTCTGAATCTGAACCCAAGCCAACTTTGAGACCCTGAGGCCTTGCCTAAGCCAACAGCAAGCACCCCGACACTCACCCCATGAAGATCTAAGTCCTAGTACAAACCTACAGTGAGGACCTGAATTCCAGCACAAAACAATCTGTGGTGAGATATCTGGTGTAAGCCAAGAGTTAAGGCCTGAATCCCCCTACCCAAGGCCAAAGTGAGACCATGAGTCTCAGCACAAGGTAGCTCATAGTGCTCTGAGCCACATAATATAAGAAACTATCAAAAAAAAACCTCTCCTGATATTCTTGAACAAAAGGGTAAAATAGAAATTGAAAGAATCCAATAATCATCTCCTAAAATAAATCCCCAAATGACAACTCCCATGAATATTATAGCCAAATTCAAGAGCTCTTAGGCCAAAGAGAAAATATTGCAAGCAGGCAGAAAGAAATAATTCAAATATCATGGAGTCACAGTTAGGATTACAGAGGACTTAACAGCTTTTACATTAAAGGATTGGAATGTTTGGAATATTATATTCCAGAAAGTAAAGGAACTAAGTTTACAACAAAGAATCATCTACCCGTCAAAACTGACCATATTCTTTCAGGGGGAAAAAATACTCATTTAATAAAATAGAAAATTTCCCAACATTCCTGATGAAAATACCAGAACTAAACAGAAAATCTGATATTCAAATACAAGACTCAAGAGAAGCATAAAAAGGTAAATAAAAAAGAGAAAATTCAAAGGATTCAATAAGATCAAACTGTTCATATTCCTCCATGGAAAGATGATGTTTTTAACTCTTAAAATTTTTATCTTTACTAGAGTACTTAGAGTATGCATACACAGAGGGTATGGGAATAAAATGATTATGATGTTTATAACTTGAAAAAATCAGAGGGTGAAAAAGAGGATTGCACTGAGGAAAAAGAGAAGGTAGAGGAAGAATGGGTAAATTATCTCATCTAAAAAAGCACCAAAAAAAAAAAAAAAAAACACTGTTAAAATAGAAGGGAGGATGAAGGTGTTGACAATGATTAAATCTTACTCTTACTATAATTGGCTCAGAGAGGGAATAACAACCACACTCATTTGAGTATAGAATCCTATCTTACCCTATAGAGAAGAAGGGAAATAAAATGGGGGGGTGGGGCTGAACAGAAGGAAGGAGAATGTAGGAGTGATTAAATACAAAATACTTGAAATGAGGGACTGAATGAAAGTAAAGAAAAAGAACAGGATCAAAAGGGGAAATAAGATGAAGAAAATATGCAATTTGTAATCATAACTGTGAATGTGAATGAGCTTAACTCACTCATAAAAATGGAAGAAGATAGCAGACTGAAATTTAAAAACCGAATCATACATTATCTACAAGAAACACATTTGAGAGAGGGAGACACACACACAGAGTAAAAATAAGGGGCTAGATCAAAATTTATTGTGCATCATTTGAAGTAAAAAAGCAGGAGTGACAACATGATCTCAGACAAAACTAAAGGAAAAATAGATCTAATTAAAAGTTAAGAAAGGAAATTACATCTTGATAAAAGGTACCATAGGCAATGAAGTAATGGCAATACTAAATATGTATGCACCAAATGTTATAGCCTCCAAATTTTTTAAAGGAGAAATTAAGTGTTAGGAGGATATAAACAGTAAAACTATATTATTGGGGGGGGGGCACAACTTTCCCCTCACAAAACTAGATAAATCTAACCAAAAAAATAAACATGAAGTGGAAAAAAAAGTAAATGGATTTTGGGAAGTTAGATTTAATAGATCTCTGGAGAAAATAGACTGTGAATAGAAAGGAATATGTCTTCTTTTCAGTTTTACAAGGTATATACACAAAAATTGACCATGTATTAGGATGTAAAAGCTTCACAAGAAAATGCAAAAAAGCAGAGATAATAAATATATCCTTTTCAGATCATAATGCAATAAAAATTATAATAAATAAGGACCCATGGAAATAAAAATTAAAAATAATTGGAAACTAAAAAGTCTAATTCCAAAAAAGTGTCAAGTCAAAGAACAAGTTATAGAAACAATCAATAACATATTTCATTAAAGAGAATGACAATGAAGAGAAAAAATATCAAAATTTATGAAATACAGGCAAAGCAGTACCTAGAGAAAATTTATATCCCCAAACACTTATATCAATAAAAAAGAGAAAAAGCAGATCAATGAATTGGGCATGCAACTAAAAATTCTAGAAGAAAAGAAACAATTACAAATCCCTAATTAAAAACTAAATTGGAAATTCTAAGAAAATCAAAGGAGAAATGAATAAAATTAAAAGTAAAAGAACCGTTAAGCTAATAAATAAGACTAGACTTTGTTTTTTTGGGGAAAAAAACAAATAAAATAGATAAGGGTACTGATTAATTTGATTATCCATAATACCACTAGCTATCCTCATCTGTGAAATAAGAGAATTGAAAGATTTGGACTAATTGGAGTTTAAATTCCATTCAGCTATAAACCTATGCTCCCACCAAAACCCTCAGATCTTTTTTAGATAATGTCCTTTAGTGAAATCACTATCATCTTGTACTTGCAATTTTTTTAAACTATATTATCACTTTTATATTTCTTTCCATCAAATGTCATGAAATGGCCTAATATTGTAGTTTATCGATATTTTTTTTGAACTCTAGTCATCCAAAGCATTACCTATTCCTCCTACCATTATGCCATTAGAAACTTCTATAAGAATGTCTGTTATTTTTATGAAAGACATAGTTTAAAATGTTAAAACACAGAGATCCCTAAGGCACTCCTTTGGTTCCTTCTTTGATTCAATTATATAGTTTCTCTTATTTTTTTCTGAAAAGGATCGTGATCTAAGGACAAGAAAGGATAGAAGAGAAATTGCCAATAGGAAGTTAAAACACAAAATAAATTGGGAAGTAGTAAGAGATCTTTGAATTACTCCTTATGAGTTCAGATCACCAAGTCCAGAGGAAGTATATCATAGGGTAATGAAAAAATGATCAGGTGTGATTATTTACACAGTAACTTTAAAAGATCCTTAAAACAAACAAACAAACTTACAAACAAAAACCAACTTACTGAGCCCTACAGGATTGGAGGGGGAAAAAATGAAAAAAAAAAATGGAGTCAATAAATTCCAGGAAATGTAGTTGATTCCTGGTGGAATTCTACAGCATATGATCAAAGGAATAGTTAATGAACATCTAAAAAAGGAAGCAGTTAAAAAAAAAAGAAAAAAGAAACAGCCACTCACTGTGGCTTAATAAATAATAAAAAGTCATGCTAGATTAACTTTATTTCCTTTGCCAGCACATAGCACAGTGCTTGGTACATAGAAGATGTTTTGCAAAAGCTTGTTGGTTTTTGACAGGGTTACCGATAAACCAGAAGAAACAGATCAGGAGATTTTCGTAAAATATTTCAAACAATCTATAAATGTTTATTAAGCATCTATTATAAATACACATTGTTTTAAGGGCTGGGGATAAAAAAGAAGCAAAAGATAGTCCACTGACCTCCAAGGAGCTTATGATCTAATGAGGTAGGCAACATGCAAACAAATTAATACAAAGTAAACTACATACAAGATAAGTAGGAAATTACTTACTGCAAGTCACCAGAATTAGGAGGGTTTGGGGAACACTTTCTATAAAAAGGAGAGAATTTAGTTGAGGCTTAATGGAAGCCCAAGAGGTCAGTAGTCAAAACAGAGAAAAGACAGCATTCCAGAGGTAGGGGACAGCCAGAGACAATGACCAGAGCCAAGAGATAGAATATCTTATTCATGGAACTTTCAGGAAGCCAATGTCACCAGATCAAAGAGTTTTTCATGATGTAGTCAAGAGGAAAAAGTGGAGGACATGACAGTTAGTTAGATATGTAATTGGTTGCATGGCTCATTCCAAAAGGTCTTAGTGGTTCACTAATTTATCACTAAAACACAGATTTGGAAGAGCCTTGAAAGTTATCCAGTGCAACTCAAAGATGAAGAGGAATCCCATCTATAACATACCTGACATGTGTTTGAAGAACTCCATTGAGAAGGAAACCATTACCTCCCAAAGCATGACAGCAGCTCTGAATAACTATTAAGAACATTGCTAATTCTTCATCCATGTGAGAGCCCATCAAATATAGGAATAGCAAACGTGTTCCACGATCTTCTTGCCCTACAAGATTCTATTCTCTAGGCTAAAAATTTCTAGTTTAGGTAACTTTTTTTATGGCATGAGATATTCTTTAGGACCGTAATGACCTGGATCACCAACTGAACACTCTTCAATTTATCAATAACCTATCTAAACTGTTCCCACAATAATAGTATTCATATAATGCTTTAAGGTTTGCAAAGAGCTTTACAAATATTATCTCATTGTACACTCACAACAATCCTGGGAGACAGGTGCTTTTATTATCCCTATTTTACAGATTAGGAAACTGAGACTAGGGGAAGTTAAGTGACTTTCCTAGAATCATATATCTAGTATGTGAGGATAGATTTAAATGCAGGTCTTCCTGATCCAAGCCATATACTCTAGTGACTGTACCATGTATCTGCCCCACCACTGCACAGAATACTACAGGTGTGGTCTAGCCAAAGTGGACTACAGTAGAGCTATTATCTCCTTTCTCCTAGAAGCTGTGTCTCTGCTAAGATAATCCAAGACTCCTTTGGCTTTGTTGACTACCACCATTACATTGTTGATTCATACTGAGTCACCAAAACGATTCATACTGAGTCACCAAAATTCGCACAGCTTTTCCAGAGGAGCTGCTGTTTACCCTTTCATTGTTTACTGGTATTAAAAAGATAGTCCTTTTTACAACATGACCAGCATAGAAATACATATTGCATGATAGCACACGTATAACCTATATCAAATATCTTGCCATCTTGGAGAAGGATGAGGGGTGGTAAAGGAAAAGAACATGGATCACAAAATGTCAGAAAATGATTATTAAAAATTATATTTACACGTAATCTGGAAAATAAAAAGGTAGTCCCTCATTTCAAATGGAGAAGTTTACAGTCATTAAAGGACCACTCTAGTTTCCCATAAGCAAGCCCTCTTCCCTTTGTTTAATTCTGGGCCCATTTTTACCATCCATTTGTACTGGCTGACAGATTTTTTTTTAACCCTTACCTTCCATCTTGGAGTCACTACTGTGTATTGGCTCCAAGGAGAAGAGTGGTAAGGGCTAAGCAATGGGGGTCAAGTGACTTGCCCAGGGTCACACAGCTGGGAAGTGTCTGAGGCCAGATTTGAACATAGGACCTCCCGTCTCTAGGCCTGACTCTCAATCCACCGAGCTACCCAGCTGCCACCTGGCTGCCAGATTTTGATTGTCATATGTGCAACCTGGAAAGCCCTATGAAGTGCACCCACCCAAATTTTGTTGTTGCCTTCACAGTAGTCTTTTGTCACCCACTTGATTTTCCCCTTGGGGTTGCTAAGCTGAAATTCTGGAGAAAGTATGGAACTTGTCCAAATTACTCTTCATTTCTCCAGAGCTGGATCCATACCAGCAACAATGTCATCTGCAAACAGGAGCATTTGAAGAAACTCTCACCATCTGTAGAGAATCTCTCTTCAAGGTGGGCTCTATGATGCATCTTCTCACAATGGCAAGCACCTTGGGCAAATTTACTTTGTCTTGTTTTATTCCATGTCTGATATAGATGATCAAAAGATTGTCAAACAAGGCTATAATTATCTCGGTGGTTTTATCTTGAAGGAATATGGCACAATTTGGATCCCTATATGTGGAAATACCTTGTAGAAAAGCCTTTACAATGACATTTTGCCCTACCAAATTGAAAGATTTTTCTTTTTCTTTTTTTTAATAGCAAGCAAAAAATAAAACCCAATGGGAAAAGAAATAAAGGAAAAAAAAAAAGGAAAACTCAAATCATCTTGTGTTTTGTTAAGTTTTTTAGTCAACTGTGTGATAGCAAAGATTTGTGTCATTACTTGCCAAAGCTATCCTTTTGCATTTTTTTTGCTTACTTGCCAAATGAGAGTTGTTAATACTCTCAATGTGGATGTAACTAATTCTCATTGAAATTTAAATGTGAAAGCTGGCATATATGTAGCTAAATTGTCCTTACTTCTGGTTACCTTTATTTTTATATATAATATAATCTGTGGATTTTACAATACCTTTGTTATCTTCCCCCTTTTTAGCTAACTTTAGCTACCTTATGAATGGATTCATGATCTATACAATTTAATCCACTTGCTTTCTCCCTCTTTGTATCCTTTGGTGAAAAACTCCAAAGGCCTATCTCAAATTGTAATCCTAGAGTCCTAGCAGGGAGGCTTCACATTCCTTGAAGGTAAAACTTTTTTTATGAAAATCTTTATTGATTTTTGTTACCTGTTGTTTGTTAGTTGTCTTATTTATATTTTCCATCCTTAAATGCCCTTAGGATGACATTGCTTGGTTTGGCTATTCTTTAAGCTTTCTAAAAATTGACTTTACCTTCCCCTGCTTCTCTTTATGTTATAAGGCAGTAATTGCTTATAATCTTCCTTCAAAATGTTCTAAGATTTTACAAATGACTTTAAATTCTTTACATTTCCACTTGGCAAATATATCAAGTTTTAGCTAACTAAAATGCTTTTTACACTTACTTTCAGTTCACTAATTATGAAATTATTATAACCAAGAGCCATTTCTTCTGTCCAAAGCACATTTTTATCACTTATAATCTTCTAAATATATTAGGCTAGAGTCCTTCAACTGCATGCTTTGTGTTAAAAATAACTTTTTAAAAGTTTAAAAGTTTTAAAAGTAAAATTACCTTTACTCTAACAAGTCTTGACTATACAGAACTGATTCGAGTCACTTCTACATCAGTAACAAGTCATTTCACATCTGTCAAAATATAATCAGTTCTTCTATACATGTAAGTAATGTTATTCAATGTTCAAATGTCTAGTGCTTTTGCTCTAAGATAGTATTCTTAATTTACAGGTTCAAGGCTTCCATGTAGTCCATGGATCTTAAATTCTTGTTCCTTATTCCTGATCATTATTTTTTAATATTTGTCAATGTGCTTACCTATTATATATTTACATGTTAATTTAAATGGGAAGATCTTATTTTTGTAGAATTTATCTATTACATAGGAAGATTCATAAGATACAGCTATTTTCATGATGGTCATTATACAAATATACAATCAAATATTCTGTGAAATTATGTTTATTTACTAGTGTGATCCACGTTTTCACTTAATGGAACTTTATCTTTTGGTTTTATTTATGAAAGAGATTAGAACTGGAAAAACAATTCCTCTAGAACATAGATATACTGGTCATAGGTCTGAGACCTGGAGCTAGAAAGTAACTGAGAGGTCATCTAAGCCCAAGCCTATATTTTACATATGAGAAAAATGAGGCCCAAAAAATATAAGTAGCTCACCCAAGGTTACATGAGTCAAAAGTATCAGAGGCAGAACTAAAATCCAATTCTTCTTACTCCAGAATCACTGCCATTTTTACTGCTCAGAAAGCAAAGTCAATTGGTATGATCATACTTAAAAGCCTTTTCCATGTGGCATAATCTTCCTGAGTTGATATTCTATTGGCAGAACCTTCAATAAAACAATATTGCCTCCTCACCAGAATAAGGCAGTGGCCTAGGACTGTGCAGAACTTGCTAAAATCTAAATAAGCTATATAAACACTATGTACTGATCTAGTAACCCTGTCAAAAACTGAAATGAGATTAGTCTGACATGTCTGTTCTTGGTGAAACCACAGTGCATTTTGTGGTATCAATTTCTTTTCTAGATGTTTGCTATCTCATTAATAATCCATTCTAAAACTTTTCATGGAATTCAAGTCATGATCTCTGGCTCATAGCTTATAGACTCTCCTCCATTCCTACTATATATATATTATATATATATATATAATTACCAAATAGTCTCCACACATATTTATAGACAGACAGAAATAGATAGATGGATGGATGGATGGATGGATGGATGGATAGATGGACTGATCGATGAATGGTTGGATGGGTGGATGAATGGCTGGAAAGATGGATAGATAGACAGATGGACACATGGACAGACAGGTGATAGACAGATAGATAGATAGATAGATAGATAGATAGATAGATAGATAGATAGATAGATAGATAGATAGATATACAGAGAGACAGACAGATAGACTGACAGACAGACAGATAGATAGATAGATAGATAGATAGATAGACAGACAGACAAATAGATAGATAGACTGATATATAGACAGATAGACAGATATAAACAGATATTCAGACAGATAGATTCTCCAAGCCCGAAAGACTTCTTCAGTTTTTCAGGATCTTTCAAAGATAGGAGATCAGATCAAGGTGTTCTCTTACTATCTCCTGATTTTACCCTGGGCTTCAATCATCATTTGCTATTTTTGTTATGTCCTTTTGAGTCCAGAGATCATTCTCCTTGTCAGAAAAAAAAATTTTTTTCAAAGACCCATTAATAGTTTTTCAGTAGAACTATCTGGCCCTGGGATATGGTCATTTTGACATGACAAATTGAACTTGTCAAGAGCAATTAGGGACTTCCTTAATTAGTATCTCCCTACAATGCATTGGGTCTGGAATCAGGAAGACCAGAGTTCAAATCTGGCCTCAAAACCTTAATAGCTGTGTAACACTGGGCAAGTCTTTTAACTTCTGTTTGTCATAGTTTTGTCAACTGTAAAATGGGGATAATAATAGTACTTACCTTGCAGGGTTTTTGCGAAGATTAAATAGGATAATATTCGCGAAAGAGCATTTAGCACAGTGCCTGGCATAAAGTAGGCATTATATAAATGCTTATTCTGTTCTCTATTTGCCATCATTATTGATTCCCTAGTAGACATTTTTTCCTTGTTCTCAGTACAAAGATTGTCTTTCCTGACAAAGACAACAGAATCAGAACAGGAAGCTCTGTTTTCTCTCCACTATCCCATTCACTTGATCAATGTTCCTATTCTTTCTTTGATCCTTCTCTTTTCCTCAATATACTTAGAACAACCTTGTTTTTCCCTTTATCTTTCTTCACTAGTCTTAGCTCATTCTAAGCTTTAATCTTACCTACCTGCACTGAACAATCCCAAAGACTACATCTTTTTTAAAAAAACATTTTTGAAAGAAATCATCTTATACATTCTAATGATTAAAAGTCCACTGAAAAATTATTCCTTATAGCTAACTTCAAGCCATCAATTCGAATGCCAAAGCTGGATAGAAAGCCTGACAATATAACTGCATACCAGATTGAGTGAGTTTAGAATGAAAGTCTAACAAAAGGCAAAAAAGAAAAATGATGGCTTGAACAAAAAAATTCATATGAAGCTTCTTGATATCCTAAATATTTTTCATGATGCAATCTGGTCATCCTACCAGAAATGTTTGTTATTATAAAGATATTTCTATATTTAGTCCCTTTAAAAAAAAGGAAAAAAGAAAAGAAAAAAAGTTTTGTTCTATCAATTGGAGAAATCACTGGAAAAACTGTGGTATATGAATGTAATATAATATTCTTACAAGAGGAAGTGAGAAGCATGAGGAATTCAGAGAAACTTAAGAATATCTTCATGAATTGATGCCAAGTAAGACAAGACAGAACAAAAAACAATACACAGTGGCTAAAATAAAATTTTAGATAATTATAATAAACATTTTTAGTCCTAGTGGATAGATAAGAAAATATACCTTCATTTTGTTGGCAGAGAAGCAAGAGACTAGAAGAGCAGAGTGTTAGATACTCTGCCATACCGTTACTAATATTTGCTAGTTTTGCCTGACAATTTTTCTTTGATGCAAGGGACAGGATATATCCAGAAACAGTTGTTGTTAAACCAAAAAGCACTAAACAAATTTCTAGTTTTAAATGTTTTTTCTTTGATAAATTTTTATCCTATGAATTTTGGGATCTTTGCTGATTTTGATACATGATACTTATTTCAGTATTTACACTGATTAGTTAAAACCTATATTTAAATATATATTATAATCCACAATTATTGTATTTTAAAAATCCTAGTAGGCTAAAAAAAAGTTCTGCATATCATTGGGAATTAGCAAAATTATTCCCATCTAAACAATTATTGTTAAATAAGTTTTAGTTAAAACTGTTTTGTTGCCCAGATTCCAATTGTAAGCAGTTCTGCAATTAATTGACACAAAGTTATAGAGGTTACAAGACTAATCAATCACAATAGACTTTTTTTTTAAAAAAGTTCTATTCCTTGGTACATAGTAATTTATTTGTTTGGATTTACTGCAAACTTCAGACCACAGTAGTCAAAGATACTGCCTACCTCTTGCAAGAGAGGAAGGGGAGAAGTGGAGCAATTAGATTTTTGCTACCTTCTGACATACTGAGAGAAGAGGGAGTTAAAAAAAATAGTTGAGCCCTGGGTTTTGGAAATAAAATACAACAGACCCAGACAAATCAAGGCTAAGTAACCAGATCTATTTCACAGGACACTGCCCATGTCAAGAAACATTTGTACTTTCAGCTTGAAATTGAGAATCTTACTATGTGCCATCTACTCTACTGAATGCCAGAAATACAAAGGTAAAAATGAAATAATTCTTACCCTCATGGAGCTTGCATTCTAGTATAGGATTACAGAAAAGATTGAGAACATTTAAAATCCATAGAAGAAAGATGCTGCAAGAACAATAATTCAGACTTTTCTATATGTGCTCAATTGCCTCAGAGCTTTGGATGCAAATAACAAAGCAAGGACTCCAGTGTTAAATTCAACATATTTGGGGGAAGCGAAGAGAGTGTATTTTAAATTATTTTTTCAATTAATAAGCACTTTTCTCTTTTTTCCCACTCTACATGAACTACTTTGAAAAAGAAAAACAAAACCTTTACAACAATTCTGTATAATCAAGTAAACAATGTCCTTATTGGCTTTGTTAAAAAATAAATATCTCATTTCACATGCCTAATCTTTCACCTCTGTCTGGAGATGGGCAGCCCTCTTCATCATCAGTTGTCTGGAATCACTGTTGATCAACTCTCAAATCTTTCAAAATTACTCCTATTTACAATGTTATTTTTATAATATAAACCATTCTCTTCATTGTCTCTTTTACTCTCTATTAGTTTATAAGTTTTCCCACATATGTCTAAAACTATCTCTTTTGCCACTTTTATGGCATAAAAATAATATACTTTTTATTTACACATCTCCCCAAAAAAGATGAGCATTCCTTTTGGTTTCCAGTTCTTTACAGCCTCAAAAATAAGCACTTTGTTATTGCTAATGTATCTTTTTCTTCTTTATATAATCCTTTTGGAGGACTGATTTAATAGTAGTTCTCAGAGACTATATACAGTTTAGCAACATCCTAAATGTTTAAAATTATTTTCAAGAATATTTGGACTAATACATGGCTTTACCAATTGTGAAATTAAGGTGCCTGTTTTCCTTCAGAGCCTCCAATATTCATTTTCTTTTTTGTCATCTTTGTCAATTTAATGGGTTTGAATCAGAACTCAAGAATTACTTTAATTTATATGAGAGCACAGTATTTGGAGTTGAAAATTCCCTAGAGATCTAGTCCATCCCTCTACTTTTATAGGTGAGGAAACTAAAGGGGGTTTTCAAAGTCAGTTAATGAGATGATCCATAATCCAAATTTATGCCCCTGATTCCAGAACCAATATGTGCTCTACTTTGCCACACACATTTGGAGCACACAATTTTTCATTATTACACAATAACACTAAAATATTTCTTAAGAATACTTTCTAACCTATCAGATTGGCCAATTTGATAATAAAAGAAAATAATAAATGTTAGAGAGGTTGTAGCAAAATTAGGACACTAATGCAGTGCTGGTGGAATAGTGAATTGATCCAACCATTCTGGAGTGCAATTTGGAACTATGTGCAAAGGGCTTTAAAAGACTGCCTTGGGGGGGGGGGGGCAGCTGGGTAGCTCAATGGATTGAGAGTCAGGCCTAGAAATAGGAGATCTTAGGTAGATGAGAGAGATAGATTCATATCTGGCCTCAGACACTTCCCAGCTGTGTGACCTTGGGCAAGTCACTTAACCTCCACTGTCTTGCCCTTACTGCTCTTCTGCCTTGGAACCAATAAACAATATTGACTCCAAGACTGAAGGTAAGGGTTTTTAAAAAAAATAAGACTGTCTGCCCTTTGATCGAGCAATACCACTGCTGGGTTTGTAGCCCAAAGAGACAACAAGGGAAAATACTTGTACAAAAATATTTATAGCCACACTCTTTGTAGTGGCAAAAAATTGGAAAATGAGGGGCTGTCCATCAATTGGGGGATGGCTAAACAAATTATGGTATCTGATGGTGATGGAATACTATTGTGCTATAAGGAATAATGAACTGGACGAATTCCATGTGAACTGGAAAGACCTCCAGGAATTGATGCAGAGTGAAAGGAGCAGAGCCAGAAGAACATTGTACACAGAGACGGAGACACTGTGGTAAAATGGTAAAATAGAATGTAATGGACTTTGCTACTAATAGCAATTATCCAGGACAATTCTGAGGGACTTATAAGAAAGAACACCATCCACATCCAGAGAAAGAACTTTGTGAGTAGAAGCACAGAAGAAATACATATCATTAATCACATGGTTTGATGGGTATATATGATTGGGGATTTTTACTTTAGATAATCACTCTCTTACAAATATGAATAATATAGAAATGAGCTTTGAACAATGATACAAGTATAACCCAGTGGAATTGCTCATCAGCTCAGGGAAGGAGAGGAGGGAAGAGAGAAGGGAAAGAACACAAATCATGTAACCATGGAAAATAGTCTAAATAAATTAGAATAGATAGATAAATAAGAATAATTTCTACACTGCTTATATCTTTATTTAAATGATATTTCTTTTAAACGACTACTTGATCACCTGGGTCAATGGGGATATGATTGGGGATGTAGATGGTAACAATCACTCTAGTGCAAATATTAATAATATGGAAATAGGTCTTGATCAATGACACATGTAAAACCCAATAGAACTGTGCATTGGTTATAGGAGGGAGGTGAGAGGACTAGAGGGAAAGAACATGAATCATGTAACCAGGAAAAATTTTCTTAATTAATCAATTAAAAAAAAAGAAAAGAAAAGGAAGGACAAATAACCACATCAACAGTGTTAAGTAATAGGGATACAAATACAGAGAATAGTTGATCCTTAAATATGGCACTTTGTTCCTGAATCCTTGCCATTAACCAGGTGGTCCCCCATGTCTGGAATATGTTGCTTGATCACTTGTTCTTTTTTTGATCCTTCAAAATAAAGTTGAAATATTACTAAAAATAATGAAAAAATGATATTTCTTTTGCCTAATAAGCTAGAAATTTTACAGTAATTTAATTTGGCTGCTACCTTTGTTTCAAAATAATTCCAAAGTATTTCCTATATTTTACTGACATCACTTATAGTTCATTTATATGGCATGATCATTACCTAACAACCTCCTCTAACAAGAGCAGAGGGTTGAGAAGTAGGAAGAAAAAAGGTCGCTATTAGTCAATAGAAAGATATCCAAGGCCAGGCGTTATTAAACCTCATTCACTTTACTCATTAGGTCCCAATTAGGGCATATTCACTGGTATTTTAGGAATGAACAAGACTGGCTATCTGGCTTCCCAGACCACAGCAGATTAAAAGCTGCAAATTCAGGTCCCTCAGCTAATTAATGGCAGACCTGATTGCAGCACACAGATCATCTTTATCCCAGTCTGATGCTTTTTCATTTATGGTGGTGATGGGACACAGGAAGGTTGGAATAAGTGTCCATTTGGCACTTTTTCCCATGCCCTAACTGGCATTTGTAGACTGACTTCTAAGGATTCCATAAATGTAGTCTCTGGAAAAGTGAGATTAGGCTCCTTTTCCTCCCATGAGCCCACAGGTAGGGACACAGCAAGTTTTCCACACTTCTCTACATATATCCTCCAATTTCCCTGAGGGAAGAGAAAGTACCACATGTACTTTCTTTGCCTTAAAGAAAGGGTTCTTAATATGGGACTTCTTTTTAGTTTTAGTTTTTAACATATATATTGAATAACTATATTATAATTAATTTCTTGGTAATCTGATGTGTTTAATTTAATAGATTACTGTGAAAAGGAATCCACAGCCTTGACTTAATTGCCAAAAGGAATCTATGACCCCAAAATGGTGAAAAGCCTTTTAAAGTAGAGGATGAAAATTAAAATTTCACTCAAGCCCTAGAAAATTAAGTCAATTTTTGGCAGTTGTTTCTCCTCTGTAGTAATAAGATAGGTTATTCTTTCAGGCAGCAATGACAGCAGGAGATGATCCAACCAAACATTCCAGGCCTGGGACCAGGAGCTCTTAATTTACAGACACCACTAGAGAGATAGCCTATCCTATTTGTAAACATTCTTTCTCCTTTCTCTTTTCCCATTCCCACCCCTCCCCCCAAAACACACACACACACACACACACACACACACACACACACACACACACACACACGTCACCCTTAAGATGCAACATTTCCTGTCATTTTCTTGGGAGGGACAGGGAGAAAAGAAGGCATGTGGAGTAAATAAAACTATAGCTCATTTTAAATTCTAGCTCTAGTCAGATAAAGAGGGAAGGAAGGAAAGGGCATCTAAAGGATCCATTTTAAGATTTCTTTATGTTTATGAACATAAGAGAACATTTACACAGTTGCCACACACACATACACACCAAAAAAAAAGGATTTTGGTTTTGGTTTTTTGTTTTGTTTTTACAAAAAGGGCAAATCTGGTTTTAGGTAGTATTAATTAAAAATCACATTAAGCTAGTCTAAGGGTAAAAAATAACCAAACAATCAAGAAGGATTTATTAAGTGCCTAATATGTCCCAGGCACCATACTTGGTGCTGAGGACATATATGAAAATTCACCAGTCCTTGCCATAAAACAGCTTATATTCTGTCAAGGGCAATCATATGTGCACATCAGTAGATGCAAAACAAATATAAGGCAATTTTACAAAGAAAGGCACTAGGAGAGTTGAGCGAGAACAGGAAAGACTTTGATTTTATTTTAAAAAAAAAACAACCTCAAATTTCATTTAGTGAAGAAAATTCGCAATTAGAAAAGATATTTGAAGCTAAAGAACTGGAAGCCAAAGATGACCAGCTCACACAAATAGAATGAGATGCATTTAGTGTATTAGGTGAAAAATCTTCAGCCCTAATAAGAGCCACAGGAAGAGTTTGGGTCATATGGCACTTACTGTGGTGTGAGGGGGTGGGGTGGGGGGATGGGTATGTCAGGAATGAATGTGGTTATCAAGGCATTTCCAAGTAGGGAGCCCTTGGAACAACATTAGAGTGAGGGTCATGGGAAACACAAGTTTTGCTCACCCTTCTTCCTGGCAGCATTTTCAGTACACAAGCTGTAAGCAAACTATGTTTGCAAAGTGGGGGAAGAAGTAAAATAAAAGAGGGGGTGAAAAAAACAATGGAGAAAAACTTGATTATGTGGATTATCAACATTAATTTCTTTGAATTTACATTTTAGAAGCAGATATCCCAGAAAAAAAATCTAGTGCTAACATGCTTGATTTTTGTAGCTCTTAGTTCTTTAACAAAAAGTTTTCCACCCAGATTTCTTCTATTAAAACCTGATCACAATGAAAACACTTGTAGGAACCTCTCCTAGGAACATTATAATAAATTATAAACAGAAAAAAATCTTCTTCAATAAAGCTCTTGTTTGGCAAAGAGAGAAAGCATGTTTTTAAGGATTTAAACTCATTTTTCAGAAATTCAAACAGTTCTATTAGCTGAAAAGAAGTTCTTTCTCTTAAATGATAGGAACAGAATTAGCAGTCTAGTTGTATGTAAACTTACAACTTTTTTTCCAAGATCAGGCAGTTAGCAAATCTGTTATACATAAGGGAGGAAGAAGCATCAATGATTTCGTGAAGAAGTGGGATCAAAAACTATCCAAAAACCCTGCAGCTGACCAATGTCTCTGAGGCTTAAATAGCCTCAAAAGCACCATTTTCCTCCCTGAAGCTTTTAAATCATAATTCTAAACGGCCAACTAATACATTTCCTCATTTGAGAATAAAAGGAATCTAGAATAATATTTGAGTTTGAATGTTTAAAATAAATAACTTTGTTCTATTGATCCCAGGGGTTCTTAACCTGTGGTTTTTAAGGAATATATATTTTAATATAATGGGTTTCCTTTGTAGTAATCTTAAATTTTCATTTATGCATCTAAAAACATGATTCTGAGAAGGGGCCCACAAGCCCAGACTGCCAAAGATCCATGACACGAAGAAGGATAACCTCTCCCCCACAATCTACACCAAACTTTTCTTTTTTAATTTATCATAGTTTTAATCCAAGGAGCCTGGAAAATTTCAAAGACTTTTTTTTAAAAGAAGATCAAATTAGGTCTGTGCTGAAAAATCAGCTTATTTCTTATAGAATACACTTTCCTCATAACTGAGCATTTACCAAATAAGAGCGTCTTACCCCCAGGACTGATTGGCTCAACTTATTAAAGAGTCAGTCAAAATATGAAGTACTGACCTTTGTTTGGAATGTATGTTATCTACACAGTTCTTTCTTATTTCTTCTTTTTTAAAAATAGTAATTATGTTAACAGTCACTGTCTTTAAAATATTTGTTATATCAGCATCTTGTCAAATAATGTTGTCATCCCATACTAACTGATCTTTACACATAACATTCTCCAAACAGCAAGTACACAGTCAGAAGTCTTATATTTACCTTTAGCCAAGAGTTATACAGGAAAGTCCCTAACACCTCTCCATAGCTCCTTTACCATAAAGTTATGCAGCTATGGTAAAGAATTCTATTTAAAAAGTGAGGGAGAAAAAGAATAAAAATTTCAAACTGCAACAAAGTGACATGCATTTTCACTGCTGTCTTTTATTATCATTATTATTAAAAAATAATAATAGTAATAATTATACTAGGATGCATGAATATAATAATAGCATTTATATAGGGCTAAAAGACTTTGCCTTACAAAGTACTCTACATGTCATCTCATTTGATCCTCATAACCCTGTAAAATAGGCTTTCTTATTATTATCACTTAACAGATGAGGAAATTGAGGTTAGAAGAGGTTAAAAGAGAAGGGTCCCACAATTTTATGTATCACAGTTAAAATTTAAACTCAAATTATCTTGCAGATGCCATGTTCAAAGCTCGAATCCCATCAGCATCTAGCTGAGATCACCAGTTTAGCACTGATGTCTTTAACAAGTATCAGATTTAGAGCTAAAAAGAACCTTCTAAGTTATCTTGTCCAATGCCCTAATTTTACAGATAAGGAACATAGACACAAAAGAAGGTAAGCAATTTGTCTGAGATCACAAAGGCAGCAAATGGCAGAGGAAGGATTTATTTAAACCAAGGTTCACTGTCTTAGGATTCTCCCAAAGATCTATTACCTAAATTTGTTTGGGGGCAGTACAACCAGTATTCTTGGGCAAGTTTAGTACAGTGCCAGGTATATAGTTGGTGCTTAATAAAAGTTTACTGAATGGAAGAATAAACCTTGTTTGTAGTAATTATGTATAACTGAACAAGTATCAGAACTCTTTCTAATGTACACAGTTTTCCATCATTTAATTTCAGGTTCCTTCCTTGTCATGAGCTAAATCTAGATTTCTCTAGGATAGAAAACTATTTTTTTAAAAACTAAAAAATTTTGGATCTTAAACCTAAATTTTCCCTTCTCTGTTTTTCTAAGTTCTTTTTATAGTTTTAACTCTTCTTAATGATTTCAGGGAAAATAAAGATTATACATGATAATCAGTCTCAGGCAAAAAATGTAAAACACGATGATGTAAAGTCACTTTTCTATTAAAGCCACTTTTGGCATTTCCTCTCCTAGAATTTGGCAAGCATCTGGAGGAAGAAATCAAAGAAGAAGAAGGGCAGGAAAAGAAGGGAACTTGACTCATAAACAGAAAATAAAGAGGAAAGAATTCATTTGACCTTCCATGACATCCCTTATGTTTTCTTATCAAACTCTTAACTCACAAAAGTTAAGTTGCAGATTATTTCACAGGAACATAATCATAGAATATTCTGAACTAGAAAATATCAAATGAAGCAAATAAGCCCCAGAAAGAGTAAATACCACATTTATTTATCAGCAGAATCAAAGCTACATTCCAAATTTTCTGCTATATAATGAAGTACTCTTATTTACTTCCTATCATCCCCCAATTATTATATCACCAGTAGATGACCATAAATTCCACTCACCAGAACAATATGAGATGTCTTAAATAAGAACACATTAGATAATATGTTTTCATTTTTATAATCTGTAAATTGTTGCAGGTCTAGAAGCCTAGCTTTGAGAAGCCTTTACAATTTTTTCACCTATCTTTCCTACTGATTATAGCATGATACCCTAAGGCAAATTCCAGTTTCATTCAAAATTATTTTAGAAATAATAAAAGTGGTAGTGTTCATTTTTTTACTAGGCAATAGTTTCAGGAAATGCTTGGGTTTGCAGAAAAAAAATAGCATGCCATACATTATTTGGTGACTTTATTGTTGATTAAGTTGGCCTAGGAAAATCAATAGAATTTCTATGCAGTACTAACAAAAACCAGAGAAAAAAGATAAGAGAAATGTTATTCAAAATAACCAAAACTTTTCATGGAAATAAAGGGACAAGAATAGAAATTGGGATAGAAATTATGCCTGTGATATTATTGGTATAGGTACCTCTTGGTTGAGGAAATTCCCTTTACTACTGCAATTTATAGTCTTTCAGATTTGCCAGGAATCATATACCCAGCAAGATTAATAGGCAGAACTTAAACCCATACCTTTTCAATTCTGAGGCCAGTTATCACACTATGTGCTATGAAGCGTCTAAGGAAAGAGCCTTAAATAATCAGAGATATTCATTGATCATGGTTTGATCATATCCAGTAAAATTAAAAATAACAATACTATCTATATCAACATACCAATTTAGTGCTATATATAATACCTCATATATGTGTGTATATGAGGATACCTTTTAGAACTAGACTTGAAAAAATGAAATTCATTTGGAAAAAATAAATAAATTTATAATCTCAGGTGAAATCATGAGAGAAAAGTACAAATGAAAGGAGTACAATATTATTAGACCAAGCCAAATCATAAAACAATTTTCTTAAAAACTCTTTGAAATTGACTTAAAAAAATTAATGAAATATGCCAGATAAGCAAGAAAGAGAAGCAATCAAAAATAGGCACCAAATGTTGGATAAACCTAGAAACATAAATTATTGAAAGAAGCACTTCTCTTTTTGACAAGAACTTCTGGGAGAACATGAAATCAGTTTGAGAAAAATTTGGTTTTAACATCTTCTTGCACCTTACATCACAATAAGCTCAAAATAAATGTGTCTTCATCTTCAGGTCGTAGCTTAAAAAAACTAAAAGTTAAGTTTCTTGAATTATTTACTAAGTAATTCTTAACTAAACAAGGAATGGAAAGTTAAATTAAAATTTTTCGACCATTTGAAACTAAGAAGATTTTGCCCAAATAAAATCAATGAAGACAATGTCATAAGAATTGGTACAGTAGTAAAACAAGTGATATTTGAGCCAAATATCATTGAGAAAGATAAAATATGGGGAACAGACATAAGCATAATACAATATGCTATTCTCTGACATAAATTAAATACATAAACAAAATTCTCAAAACAAAAATATAAGCTATGTGAAAATTTGCTTCGAATAACTCACAGTAATAATCATCCAAATTAAAATTGTTCTGAGCTTTTCACACCTTAGAATAGAAATAGTAAAGATGACCAAAGATGGGAATGGTAGGTGTTATAGGGATTCTGGGAATAAAGGCACACTGAGACACAGTTTAGTTCAGCTATGAAGTAGTATGACCATTCCAGATTTCAATATGGAATTTTGTGCAAGGAAAGTGTCTAAAATGTCCATAGCCTTGCATCTATCTAGCAGATGAAGACAGAAGCAATGGTCTAATACATACAAAAACACTCATCAGAACATTTTTTAATAAAAGAGAAGTAGAAATAAAGCCTCTCAGATTAGTTTGGATGTGCATAATGAATGTAAAATGGAATGCATCTCTATTTGGCTGAATTGCTGCATTTGAACCACATATTCATGCCATGCCTCCTACCTACAAGGTTTATCTCTAGCTCCAGTCCTAGGACCTTTGCACCCAGGATTGCTAAGAATTCTCCATAAAAACTCTACTCAGACCCACCACGCTTCTCCTCTTTGGGCATCTTAAAGTTGCGTGACTGCCCCAAAACTTTTTTTCTTATCTCTCTCTTTTCTCAGAACCCTTTCCACCTCTATCTCTGGAAATAATAATATAATTCTGGGAACTGCTAAGAGAGGACATTTTCTCTGTTAGTGTCAACAAGAACTTTCTTTTTAGCTTATAGTCAAATTAAAAAGATTAAGTGATTTGTCCAGGATTATTATTCCTATATGTTTCAACAGGGCTGGATTTGAAACTAGATCTTCTTGGCTTTAAGGGTGTCTCTATCCTCTTCACCAAGCTGACAGCACAAAATAATGCTTAATACATTATTTTTCTTTCGTCACTAAGTCATCTCTACAAGGGTTGCTCTCTTTGGAGAATAGCTGTGGGGGCTAAGTTAAACACAGGGAGAGAGTGATCTGAGTGATAGTATTGCTATTCCTGAGGTTTTTGGAAACCTGAGCTTTACTCCACCAGGGTCTGAAGAGAAATGGTGGTCTAGGTGGGAGCTGTAGCTTAGACACATGTTGCCTTGTCTCTTGTTTATGGTGCCTTATTGAACCCTAGGATGCAGAGAAAGAAGAGAGACAGAAACAGCGAAACAGAGGAAGAAAGTTCCATGGCTGAATATTTTTTTGGATCACATTTGGATCCTGTTTGGGGAACTCTTTATGTGCCCTTTTATCAGAGAATCTTAGAAACTCATTTATATATTATAGTCTTTAATATTTGTCTGAGAGGTTTAGTGACTTGCCCATGGTCACACAGCCAGTATGTTTCAGTAGGACTGGAATTCAGATCTTCTTGACTTCGAAAGTAGCCTTCTACCAAATCCCAATGGCTCTTGTAGTTGAGTAATAAGTACATTTTTTTAGATGTCCCTATTTGACATATTAACTAAGTCAGCATTTTCATAAAACTTAATTGAAGGCATATATTATTCAGAAAATTTTAATCAAAACTGGAAATATGAAAACTTCTGTCTTGATAACTTTTTAAATGTGCTACTCAGTGTTTCTTGTGCTGGCACTATGTTATCTGGCATCCAAAGCTGGAATTAAATCCTTGTTCAGAGAAGGCACTGTTGGTCAAGAGAACAGTTGCTTCAGTGCTCCATATTTTCAAACTAGGGATGGTTCAATAAATAAATGTTTCTAGAGTCAAATTTAAAGCAGATGATTTTCTCCTAACTTTGGTATAGATACTGTTAATCAGCATAGTGATAAATCACCACAGGACAACAAAGTTAAAGAATGGCTAAGTATTAAGTTGCTTAGTGGGTGAGCCTATAAAACTGTAGAGTGGTTATAATTATTCTTCTTGCTGAGTGTACTAGAAAATAAATTAGAAATGCCCATGTGAAAAATACATATTCTCTTCCATGATCAACTATACCATGTGGGAAACACAGACTTGTACCTCACTTGATTAATTATTATTTCATATTTAGGGGATGAAGCCACTAATCAGGAAGGCATTAGCCTTTTAAATGTTGTATACAATAACAATGAGGAAAAGAATAACAAACTGGTATCTCTAGTATTGAGAAAAATAAGAAATAAAGTTCAATAAAAACATTGCTGCCAAGACTTCAGGTATAATTGTTTTGTTAAATGTCACAGCTATTAGAGAAGATAAGAAAATTTCCACCACATCCAGCTTCTGAGACTCTTTTCTCTAATTTCTTTGCTTCTCGAGCCTCTACAGTAAAGCTTTTGACTGACGTTGATTTGTTCAACTCCATAATTTCTTGGCTTCTGTTTTCAACTATTAATTAAGGAAATCTAGAAGTTCTATTTCTTTTTGTTTGGTTTTTGAATTTCATTCCATATTTAATTTTTGTTGTCTTTAAGTATACTACATAACATTTAAGTTTTAACCTGTGAAAAATCAACCAGATACCTTTGTAATCTTCCAGCATCTGTCCAAAGCTCTCAGCTCTTCTAATAGCTTTCTTGAATAACTGTCCTTTGGTGGTGTTTGACATCTGTCCTTAGGAATTAGCTCTACCTTTCCATCTACAGTTCTTATCTTAGGCAATGGCTGTTGAATATACTACTGTTTATTAGTCTTAAAATGTTTTTACACTCTTTATCCAGGATTGAGAGAGATACAGAGTTGCCTGGGATAATGGGATGTTAATTGGCTTGTTAAAGGCAGGCCATGAACAGGAAAGTCAGTCTGTCAATCTATCCCCTCGATGCCTCCACCAATAAAATTGTAGGGGATTTATAGCTCAACAATTTCTGCTTCCTCTTCATCATTCTCTATTCTTGCCTCCTCAGCATCCACAAACTTTTGCCATTACTACTATAATCAATTCAACACAAAGACAACCAGTGCTTCCTCTCTTCACCTACATAGCCGTGCTTCCTGGTCTTATCTAATTATAAGTTTTGGATAGTACATTTAAAAAAACAAATACCAACATACAAAAAATATAAACAACTTGGTAATATATTAGGTATCTTCAGTCCTGGAGATTCTACCAACAATGTATATGATCCTTCTTAGAATAAAGAGAAATATAACTATAAAATAAGTTAGTATTTTACTAATTCTTAGCACAGAATTACACTGGGCAATGGAGTTCTTAAATCAATATTACCACCTTGCTGTGCAAACTGTTTTGAATAAAATTATTGGGAAAAGAAAAAGGAAAGTTCCTCAATATAAAAAAATAATACTTTACCCAGGGAGATCCTTTTATCCATGACTTTCAAAACACTCTACAGACTTAAATCCACTCTCACTGCACCCCTGTGAAGCTCCAAAGTATTATCAGTCCTGTTTTACATACCAAGGAACAGACAACATGCAGTCAACTGATTTCCCTAAAGTCACAAAAAAAATTCAACAGAACAGCTAAGGATGGAACTAAGATTTCAAAACTTGCAGGCTAATAGACCATACAGTTTCCCTGTTGGGAAAATGGTTTAAAAACTGATCTGGAGGCAGGAAAAAATGCCTATTTAAACTCAACAAAAATAAGATATGATTTAAAAACCCCAATGAGCACAGAAAAATAAGAAAAATATAGTCTTCCATCTTCACTATCCATGGGGGTTGGAGAGAAACAGCTATAATCCTCTTCTTACTCAGTGATCTTGGCTGATTCAAGGACTATCTCCCAAATAAATGTTCTCATACATAGATTTTGGTAGAGGTGGCCTGTATGAAAGAGATATAGAGTGTAAAAGTGAAATTTGGGAGATGCCATCTTTAAGTATATATATATCTGTGTATTTTCTATGGACACGGGAAATGTATCAAACTACATTTCCCGTGGTCCAACAGGTTTCCGTTTCCGGTTCTTTGGGCGTGGGGAGGCCTACGTCTCCACACAGAGAAGAGTTTAAATCTCCTGGGTTAGGTGGGAGTGGGCTCTTGGCCAGCAGACTTCGGGAGGAGACAGGAGACAATAATGGCGCAGGCGGCAATTTTGAATGCTGACAAACCCGTGGTCTAATGACTTTATCTATCATCATGGCTTTAATTAAAATACTAATTTTTATATTTATACCAGCCTTTATTATTTTTCATATTTATAAGAGAAAGAAGAAACTAGAGAGAACCCTGAAAAATAGTCTGGGTTTTTTAAAAAATCTATTCTCCCCCCCAAAAAACCGAACTTTCTTTAAACATAAGAATATAAAACTAGGGAGAAAAACACCTCCGATATTCTTTTGCAAAAAAAAGTAAAATCTTGCAATTTAACCAAACTTTTGATACCTTGTTTGCTCTTATCAGTTAAAAGTAACAATTATTTCTCTTTTTGTTGGTCTTTTTTAAATAAAGAAAATGCAGGTGTTCATTCAAAACAATTTAATGGGACAAAACTAATTTCTTATTGTATTGGGCCAAATTCTCTTTAGCATAATTTGTTTAAAGGGGCAGAAAATTTTAATTAAATTAAAAAATTTAAACGTATGAGCCAGACCAAAGAAGTTTGTTAGAGCTGAGAGGCATCTTTGAGATCTGTTCCAGGTGTTAACAAGGTGGGAGCTCTGATTTGACCAAGATGAGCCTGAAAACAAATTCCCCACAACATCCAATTCCCCAGTTTTGATCTCTCCCTCAGAATGCATGTTCCCATACTTTCCCATTTAAGCAGGACTTAGGCTCTTCGAGGCAGTTCTAACCTATGAGAAACCCACAGCAGCAGCTATGAAGGTGCCACTGAAAAATCTGCAGCCTATCCCCTCCTCTCCACACACTAATACCCAACCCTTGCTGAGGGCAGATTCAAAGAGTTTTCCATTCTAGGGCAGTAAGAACCACCAAATCATCTTTTTATTTGGAGTATTAGAATTTAAGATTGTTAAGAATTAAGAATTGCTTCATTCTTTGTAGCTGCATCCCCAGTACTTAGCACAGACCCAGCACATATTAGGTACTTAAATGCTTTTTGATTGATTGGATAGGGTAGAGTGAGTTATACAAGTTGAATGAATATGGATGTTAGGCTGTCCATCAATGACCTTATTGCATTTCCCCTTCCCCTTAAACATCCCTTTTATTCTGAAGAGTACCACTGTTTTACTAGTCATCCAAGTTCATAGCTTTAGTGTCTTCCACTCTTTTCTCACCACACATATCCTATTAGTTGCAAAATCTCGTAGTTTCTACCTCCAAGCCATCTCTCTCTCTCTCTCTCTCTGTCTCTCTCTCTATGCCTCTCTCTCTCTCTCTCTCTCTCTCTCTCTCTCTCTCTCTCTCTCTCTCTCTCTCTCTCTCTCCCCTCCCAAAGTCATCCCCCCTAATACAAGACCTAATGTCTCATCTAGACTACTGTAACAATCTCCTAATGGGCTTCCCTATTTTTTTTCATTCTCTTTGTATCCAAGTGTCCATTAACACAGTGCCTAGCACAGAGCAAGTGATCATTGTCTAGCCTTGTATCTGTTTTTATCTAAGTGTGATAAAAATGTCAAACAAAACAGTCAGACACATTTCCCTAGTGCATTCAAGTGCTGAAGTGTAGCCAAACTGACAATGGACCATTAAAGACTAGTCTTTGAGTCTAGCCATTCAACTTATTCTGAATCCATCTAATTTTATTATTGTCTAGTCCATGTCTCTCCATCTTTTCCAAGTGGATCAAATGAGACTGGGCAGCTAGGTGGTACAGGAGATAAAGCATCATGCCTGGAGTCAGGATAATACCTTTCCCTGAGTTCAAATTTGGCCTTAGACAGTAGCTGTGTGAATATGAATAAGTCACAACTCTGTTTTCTTCAGTTTCCTCATCCATAAAACAAACCAGAGAAGGAAAAGGCAAACCATTTCAATATCCTTGCCAAGAAAACTCCAAATGGGGTCATAAAGAATTGGAAACAACTGAAAAGGGACAAAACAAGTATGAGATACTTTATTAAGTATTTTAACAAAAATCTAGGGAAATTACCTTTATGGCATTCTCCTAAATAACTGTCAATCTTTGAATCTTTCTTCTCCTAGCTAAATATTTTAATTTGTCCTCAAAAATGGCATTGATTTTCCTTCTAATCATCCTTTCACCCAACCCACTACCAATCTGCTTAACATTATGGTCATCTCTTCTGAACACACTTCAACCTGTCAGCATTCTTTTTAAATGTGGTTGATAAGCCACTCCAACATAAAGCCATCACTCCTCTTCTAGAATCTCAGCACTCATTTTTTCTAACACTTTTGTAACAATTAATCATGAACTGCCTTGTAACATGTCTGGTCTTGTCATCTTGTTATTTAACTTTTCATGTACTTATACCTTATCTTCCCAGGATTACAAACTCCTTGAAATCAAGGTCTGTGTTTCTTCCTCACAATGATCCCTATCATGCCTGACAGAATACACTAAATATATCAAAAACTCCCATTTGCTTTATATTGGGAATTCTGCACTATATTATAATGAATAATGCTTCAATAAATACTTTTAGATGGTCTAAAAACAAACAGGTATATATATGTTAATCTAGAAAATAATAGACCATCATTCCTGATCTATAAAAGTATGCAATTTTAAAATGAACAAAAGTGATAGAGTATAAAGACACACAATTACCATCATTATGACAATAACAACTCAACAGCTCATTTTTAAACAGTGCTTTATTTTAGATTTGCATAGTAGTTGCATATATGCAATCTTGTAAGGTAGTCCATATGCTATCCGAATTTTATAGATGGGGGAAATTGAAACTCTAAGATGAAATGAGCCTCACCCCATCACAAAGGTAGTAAAGCCAGTTAAGACACATACACACACACAAAAAGTGACTGCACCAAGAAAAATAAAAAGAAATACAAAATCTTTTCATTCAAATATTCTTTCAGGAACACAGGACTATTAGAATGTGGCAATGATGGCTTCAACCTCCTTTGATTCCAAACCTACATAAATGGTATAATGGGCAAGAATATATTTATTTGTGTCTTTTGGCTATATTTCATTTTTCTCTTTGAGCATCAGCTTGGTAGAAGGAAGTGTCAGAATAAACAACCCACAAACTGCATTCCATTTATAAAATCAGAAAGCAAAACAACCAAATAATAGCTCCTGTGTTTTATTCATACAAGAGCATGTCACTGCCTGTTAAATTAGTTCTGGTTTATTTATGTACCTCAAAGAATCTTCTTCCTGTATTCCTTTTTGAGATTTACCCGTCTCAGAAGTGAAAAGGTATTGCTGAGATTCTGTCTAAAGGTAAAAATTCTCTTTGTGCTACTTCTTTTTCCTAAAAGGTAAGCACTTATATCCAGATATGACATATTGATAAATTCTTTTTAAATCTGAAGCAATTATTCAAATAAATCAATTTGTTACCACTTAAAGTACCTTAAATTTTGATCTGTCAGAAATTTCAAAAAAATAAGCCAATAAGTTCCTAAAGTCCAGATCTGACCATGTCTTTCATCCTCTTATCAAGAAGTTTCTGTGGCTTCCCCAGAACCTTAGAATAAAACAGAAGTTACTTTGTTTGACATTTAAATCCCTCCCACAATTTGACTTGCAGTCTATCTTTGCAAGCTCATTACTAGGTATTCTAGCCTCCACCCAGCCCCATTCCAAAATATATTAGTCTACTTGCTCTTCCCAATTCATTCCATCTCCCATTTTTGTCTTTGGACTGGTTTTTCCTCTATCTACAGCCTCTCCCTTCTCACCTTTGGAACCCTTTTAAAAGCTTTCCTCCACCAAGTGGCCTTTCCTGATTCTAACAATTATCCATGTACCCACAAAATCACATGCTGAATTTTTTCTGAACCCTAAGTGAGCACCCTAAGTATTCACTCCCTTTTATATATGTGCCCCTAACACTAGGCTAACAAAATACTTTTGTCTCTCCACTGCAGAAATTCTATTTGGCTGTCCTCCATGCTTCAAACATTCTTCCTCCTCTACTTTGACTACTGACCTCCCTGGCTTCAGTTCACAACTAATATTCCACCTTCTACAGAAAGCCTTTCCCAATTCCTCTTAATTCAAATGACTTCCCTCTGTTAATTGTTTCCTATTCATCTTTTATATGTTTTGTATATATTTATTTTCATTTTTTCTCTCCCATTAGACTGTAAGCTCCTGGGAAGAACCTCCTTAAAGGCAGGGACTGTCCTCTGCCTCTTTTTTTATCCTCAGCACCTAGCACATAGTAGGTGCTTAGTAAATGTTTAGTGATTGATTGAAATAATAAATACTCCTATACATCATATCCAAGCTCCATCTTCTTGAGAATTCAGCAAATATTGGAATTGAAATGTTACAGATAAAATCATTCACAATTGTCCCAAAATAATCACTCATGAAATTTTAAGAACATTGTTTTCAATATGTCACTACAATGAATAATCTATCTCTAAATACATAAAAATGAAAAACTTTTAAAACACAGATGCAGTGGAATAAATCAAAATTATGTAGGAGTAAGATAAGGTACCTTTCATTCCACTCATCCTGTCTGTCAGTCAGTTAACCCAATACTTTTATTCAAATATCAAAAGCCATTATTTTTTATACCCATGGAATAGTTTACAGAACATTAAATTTTAAGAGAAAAGTAGAATAGTGGCTTATCCCAGGATTGTTTCTATCTGAAATCCACTTTAAAAAAAGATGAAAATGAGATGGTAAATACAATAATACAGAGAGAAAGGAACAATTGATAAAGCCTTGGTGCCAGGACGACATGGGTTCAAATTCTCAAATTCCTCTTCTGACCTATATAATTTGTATTATCATAGGTATAGCACTTAATTTCCTAGTTTAGGCAGTTCCCTATAAGTTAATGACTTATCAAAAAAACCAACAATGAATAGGCTACAAATATGCAACAATGAAGGGAATTTCCAAACAAGAAAACTACACAAACAAAAGCATGTCTGGCCAACAAAAAAAATAAATTTAAATTTCTATAGCATTTTAAGCTTACAGAGTACCTCTCATAAGAATCGTTTATGGTGGAAGATATAAGTATCACTATCTGAATTTTATAGATGAGAAAACAAAAACCGAGTTAAATGACTTGCCCATGGTTAAAGGGGTAGGAAATGCTGGAGTTAGAATGTGAACCTAAGTCTCCTAGTTCAAAATCCTGTATTCTATCCCCTAAAGCACATTGTCTTTTTTCTATGAATCTGAGTTAGAAAGGACCTGAGAGGTCATCTCTTCTAACACCTACCTGAATGCTGAATTACTTGGACAAGGAATCCCTTGGAGTTACTTAAGGAATAAAGTCACTAAATTGTTCATATTCTTTGATTCATTCAATAATCTTACAATGAACACATACTCCAGACAGGGCAAAGACAAAAAATAAAACCCTATATGTGCCAAAATATTCATAGGAGCAGGAATCTCAAAACAAAATTGGATCCCAATCAACTAGGGAAGGCCTGAACAAAGTACAATTTGTGGAAGTAATAGGATTCAAGGAGGCTCTAAGAAACAATATTAGGAATTCTGAAAATCATGGTAAGACTTTAGTAAGCTGCCACAGAATAAAACAAGAAAAAGCAGAATAACAATCAGCCCCAATGTCTAGAAAAAATGTCAACAAAAAGAACACCAAAAAATGCCCAACTGTTTGTGACCACAATAACCAATCCTGATCTCAGAAAAGAGAGAGTGAAAAATCAATACAACAATCTGGCCTTCACTTCTTAGCTGTGTGACCTTGGGCTAGTCACTTAACCCAGTCACCTGTCCCTTGCCACTCTTCTGTCTTAGAATTGATACTAAGATAGAAGCTAAGGGTTTAAACGACAGAGGACTACAGATAAGTAATACTGCACATATTCTCAAGATCAGCTACTGTATCACTTGATTTTGCTTACCTTTTTCTGGATTACAAGAGAAGGAATAGTGGATAAGGAGAGGAAGAGCAATAAATCAGGAATTTACTATTATATAAAAACGAGACATCAATAATTTATTTAAATTTCCCCACTGAATAAAAATTATTTTAGCCACAATAGAATTTCATGGATTTTTTAAAAAATGGATATAACTTCCTGGAAGTCTATTGTCATAAGTATTAATGTCATCGCTAAGATGTTTAATTAATAGTTGTATTATATCATATATCTAAGCACAAATACAGACATTCACTTTGATATATTTTTCATTCTGTATACATATGCCTCCATATATGTACATACACAAATGTATATAATATGCACATTTGTTTCCTATTAAACTTCTTTGAGGTTTCCCAATAAGACATTACCTGCATCAATTTTAAGGAAAAATGAAGTTTTCTTTGTATGTATGTTTTTATTATAGCTAAAGATATCAAATTCAAATCCTCAAGCATAAGACTATTTCTTATTTCATTTTGGGAAAAGAGGAAGGAGTAACTTGTTTTATAATTTGTATATAGACTAGTCCCAAAACAAGTAGTGACTATAAAACATTTACAGAGAAAAATTCAATTTTGTCTGATTCTCATTATTCAAATATTTCATTTCTACTTTTCCAATTAGAAGCCCATCTTCTTTAATTTCATGTTTTGACATGTTTGCAATACAGTCTATTCTTTGGCCATGCCTGAAAGTTTGGCACATTTTTCCATTATAAAAATTGAAACTAAATATAAGTACCCTTTCCTCTCTATGCCAATTAAGACATCTTTATAAAAAAGTAATTTGAACTATTCAGAATATATTGCCTCCAACCTACCCCTTCCATCCTCCTATTATAATCTTTTATGATATGGAACAAATATATACTCATAATTCTATATTTTGAGTCAGAATAGAGTATATCAGAACACAGATGATAACTTGCCAAATGTCAGTCAATTTAATGGCACTCTTATCCAGTCTGACATGAACTAATTTGTGCCAGTATACTAGAAGATAACAAATGAAATAAACAATGCATGTATGGTATTCAATAGTCAATTGTGACTAAACAGTTATGCATTGTTTCTTTCTTACATAATTATATGTCAATAGTTCTATGATACCATTAGGAATACCTAATTAATTTCCACATGTATATTCTTGATATTTCAAGTATCCAACCTTCACTGAGTTTCCAGGTAGCATAATTAAGTCACAAAGTCTTAATTTAAATTAATGTTATCCCTTAATTTAACTACAAAACAATATCTAAACTTTTTTCTTTTTTTTTAAACCCCTTATCTTCTATCTTAGAAGCAATACAATTTACTGGTTCCAAGGCAGAAGAGCAATAAGGGCTAGGAAATGGGTGTTAAGTATTGACAAGGGAGATGTATGTGACAAGGGGGTATGTATTCATTCAATGTCTTCAATTCCTTCATGTAGGTGTAATGTTTTCCCAATTAACATTGCTTGAAGATCATTACCTTCCAATTCTGTATACCTCTAATACAGGGTCAATTTTTGCACTGAGGAGCTGCTCAATATATTCTGCAGAAATTAATATCTTTAATTTTTTCTTCACTGCTCCCCACCTCTTTATTATCTAAGAAGCAAAAATGGAAAAGGACCAATGTCTTTGCTCTACTACAAGAATCCATATTTGCACTGGCATGGGCACTTCTCACATCAACAAAGAACATAATCAAGCAATCAATTAGTGAATATTTCTTAAGTACCTACTATATGCCAGGCACTTGCCTACAGTCACAAAGCTAGGAAGAATCTTAGGCCAGATTTGAACCCAGGACTTTCCATCTCTATGCCTGTCTCTCAAACCACTGAGTCACCTAGCTGTCCCCAATATCCTAACTTTTTAAAGAAACTTTTTTGTATCTGTTACTATGACAAAACTGTTATCAAGACTAAACGACTAAGCTTGGACTGGAGAAGTTGAAATCAACTGTTGTTCTATCTCAAATCTAGTTCAAATCAACTGTCAACTATCTTTTTCCCTCAACACAACTTTTTTCTTATTTACTGACCTAAATTATCTCTACAGACTAACTGAAAATTTTCTACTTACTAAATTTGAAATATTTAGGTAACAGAGCTAGAAGGAACCTTAGAGATCATCTAGAATCTCATCATTTTAGAAATGAGGAAACTTAGACAGAGAGAATATTAGTGATTCACTCAGGGTCACAAAGGTCATAAGTAACAGGTCTAGGATTCAAACTCAGATGCTCTAACACCAAAATCAATGCAATTTAATAACAAAATTTAACTGAAGTAACCAATGGTCAAGAATCTCCAGTGAAATAATGAAAAATAAAGTGGGAAGAGGACTTTACAGTATAAGATCTCAAATTAGTATAAAGCAATAATTATCTAAACTATTTGGCACTGATTGATTAAAAAAAGACAGGTCAATCAATAGAACAAATTAGATATACAACATACAGAAGCAAAAGAAAATGGCAGCTTGTATAATAAATCCAAGACTCTACCTATCTCTAGTAGTAAGGATTCACAAGTCAATAAAAAACTGTTAGAAAACTGCAAAGAATTCTGGCAGAAGTATGATATGGAACAATATCTCACACCATATACCAAGATAACTACAAAATGGATACAAGACTTAGACATAAAAGGTCATAGCATAAATAAGAGAAGCAAAGAACAAATGTCCCTTGTAACTATAGCTAAGGGAAGAGTTCATGACTGAACAAAGAATAAGGAGGATCACAAAAGATAAAATGATGATTACATAGAATAAGGGTTTGTACAAACAAAACCAAGGTAGTTAAAAACAAAAAGAGAAACGGGTAACTAAGAGAAAATCTGTGAATCATAGTTTTCTGAGAAAGATCTGATATCAAGTTATAGAAAGAACCAATTAAAATCTTAAAGAACCATAACTGTTCCCCAAAAGCGAAATAGTCTAGACAATGATGGTCAAATTTTTTAAAGAAGGGTCCAAAGGAAAGGAAATGCTCATCTGTCAGTCTGTTTTCTAAGGCAACTCTTTGGAAGTTTCATTGTATTGTATCCTACTCATTGTATTCGTCAGATTAGGAATAATGTCACAGTAGCCAGATAGAACATTTCAGGGGGCTGCATCTGGCCCACAGGCCATAGTTTGCCCATCACTGGTCTAGACATATAAGCAGGCAATTTCTAAAAGGAAAACTAAAAGTGTGAATCTCTAATCATTGGAAAAATTAAAATTAAAATGATGTTAAGCCTTACTTCACACCTTTGCACGATCAGATTGGCAGAGGACAAACTGGAAAAATCACAATTACTGAAGGTGCTACAACAGACACACACACTGATGCTATAAGTGGTGAAGTTGTTATCAAAGCAATTTGGAATTACCTTCCAAAATTCACTAAACTCTCTTTCCTTCTCCAGAAAGTCTCTCTTTGCTTCCCTAAGCATACCTTCAATACACACACACAATTGCCGGGCAATTCTGACAAAGGGGATTCATTAAATTCTTTCGTCCTTTCATTTATGTGCAATTTTCTCCAATTAACCTGTAAGTTTATTGAGGATAGGGATCATTGCCTTCTAATTTGTATCTATACCCTGTAAGCCTAATACAGTTTTTGTACTGAGGAGCTTCTCAATATATTCTATAGAAATTGAGATCTTTAATTTTCTTTTCACTGCTTTTCCTACCCCTCCCCTTATTATCTAAAAAGGAAAAATGGAAAGGGACCAAGAACTCTGCTCCACTACCAGAATCCATATTTTCATTGATTGTAGGTACTTCTCACACCAACAAAAGTCAGAAGCAAGCTATCAATCAATGGGTATTTATTAAATAAGTATCTACTATATGCCAGGTGCTTAGTAACTGAGGCAACTCTTGCCCTCAAGTAGCTTAAATTCTACTAGGCCCAATAATACTTAGAAGATAGTCTTAGAGAATGTTCTATAGGCAAAACTTCTTGGCTATGGGGTCAACCTTAGGATATACCTCTCTAAAACTGGCTTAATTGGCACTCATGTGGTAGACACAACCCATCATTAGACTTATACTTGAATTCTATCCAGCTTAGTAGGACCTTCTAAAACTTATTCTCAATTGGAATAAGTTTTTGAGAATCCAGGCTTAGCTCCAAATCACAAAGAAATACTGTAATATAAATTTAGTAAGTAATTCATACTATAATTCAAAATGCCAACATTAAAGTGATAAAGAAAATTAAAAGAATCAAAATAACTTTTCATAAAATATATATGTACATATTATATATATTCATAGGGCAGTGGTTCAAAATTATGCTATGGCCATTACAGAACATCTCAAATTATATAAAACATAATTGCAAGCATAAATATGCACAAATTTCCATGTGTAGCAACTCCTCATGACAAAAATATGTAAAGAACCAGAAAAGTTTGAGAACAATTTGCCTTCAAACATTCGTCAACAGAAAAACTATAATGTGTTGGCCCACAAGAGTTTATATTTTGTTAATCAAGTTCTCATCAATACCGTTCGTTTCCTAAGCAGCTGCTGAAGTGCTTTTTTTTCCTCATGTTAATATTTTTAAAATAAAGAACTCATTGAAAAATTCTGGGAGATTGTTATACATGGGAAGTCTGAGATTTAAGACTTCCATCTGTAATAGTTAAAATTAAAGTATGAGGATGTTAGTAGTTTTAATAACTTTATTACATCAAAGTAGTGATAGTAAAGAGAGGGAAATGTAGGAAAGAGGTAGAGAGTGGCTTAGTTTACTACTCTATTTGCCACCATGATGGACTGAAGCTCACCACAGACAGGCGTTCCTTCAGGTTCTCAGCTCCAGCCACAAGCCCCTCACTTCCTGCTAAGTATGATCTTTTAAGCAGTTTTCTCAACCCACTAACTAGCTCTCTCAAGTCACATCTCAGGACCAATCATAATTTCTTAATTTTCATGGCACTGTCCAGAGGGACAGTGCCTGTGGGATCAGTTTCCCCACTCATTGGTTTCAACTTCCTTTCTCTGAGAGTTTATCTATACCTGCACATCTCAATGGTAAATGACCTTCAGGTCACTGAGAGGTGACATACAGCAAAATGACATTAATAGAGAGAGAAGTTCATAATTACTATGTTTCACTTACTGACAATTCTATAAAAGCTGAAATGGACTGGAGCTTACTGCCATGGGGATTCCTCTTGCTTTGTTTCCCTCACCACACAATGGCAGATTGGTCGATGAACCTTAGGTCTTTTAAAGTCCAAAACAGCAATAAATGGAAAAGGAGGCTCAACACAAGATTCCTCCATAAGGGCCAGAAATATTACTTCTAATATCATAGTCCACAAGCATGAACAAAAGAGATCATAGTTCCGTTATATATTCTAAAGCCACACCAACAATAATGCTTGGGTAGCAACAGGATAGGTTTCATATTAAACCTAACTTAAAGAAAAATTTCTTTTGGGCCAAGCTGCCATAATCTAATCTATACTAAGTCATCAATGGATTTTTATTGAGTGCTTTCTTGGTGTCTGGCACTGTGCTGAGAGCTAATGATACAAAGATGGGCAAAAATTTGGTGTCTGCTTTCAAAAAATTCACAATAATGGCATAAATAAAATGCAAATGACTACATAGAAGATGTTATTACAATAAATTGAAAATAATCTCATAGGGGAGGCACTAGCATTGAAAGAGACCTGGAGAGGCTTTTTACAAAGTAGGTTTTTAGGTGAGACTTGAAGCAAGTCAAGGGAAGTTAAAAGGAAGAAATAGGGAGAGAATTCCAAACATGGGGGATAACTACTGAGAAGACACAGATTCCAGAAAAGTAGTATAGTGTTCTATGCTAGAACCAATAAGAAAGCCAGTGTTACTAAATTCTAAAATGTCTAGTGGGGAGTAAAGCACAATGGGAAGAGAGAAAAGGAATAGACCACCGCCCTTAAAGGGCATTAACAGCCAGAGAATTTTATATTTGATTCTGAAAATAAAAATAATCCATTGGAGTTTACAAAGGTAAGGGAAGGGAAAGGAGGAAAGAGATCAGAAAACAAATTAGGATGGAGATGGCACATGCATATCTAATATTACCCCAAATTTGATTAATTTCCTGCCTGGCTACAAATGTGAAAAGGTCTTTTCAGATGAACTGGCATTCCAAATCATAGCAGGTTTATGCATGTCAGTTAGTGATATAAATATTAACCCTATTGATAGTATCCTATTCACCTTGTATCATCTGAGAAAGGATTCTATTGTTAAATAAACTACCTGTATCTTTTTACAATTTGGAGTTTTGTTTATCTGTATTTATTCTCTGTAAAGGTAATGAATAGAAACTCAGGACTATTATAAGATTTATGCTAGAAATATCTAGCAGGGCTGTTTTCACAGAAACAAGATTTCAAAATGCTATTGCATCATCCCCCCTACAATTTGACATAATTTAAAAAGCAGAAAGTACATGATATTGATACCATATTACAAAATCATCAGTGCCCCAGACAGAGGCCCAGGAGCCAAAGTCTTCATTTTAGAATTCTTTGTAGTCTAGTCATTTTTTAAAAAAAAGGAAGGTAGGCAGAACATCAAGTGCATAGAAATATTAAGTTATAAGTAAGGTAAGGCAGCCAGAAACTTGGCTCAGGCACCAATATGCAGGGGTGGGGATTAAAGGAAGAGTATTGGCAACAGTGAAGAGATGAGGAAAGGGGGACAGAATTGCACCTAGAGTTGGGTTCTCTATCCCATGGGCTCATCTGACTTCCTTCCCTCCATCCCCCTCAACCCACCTCCTGTAGAGGCACATAACAGACTTCCTCCCTGAAAAACTGAAAAATTATTACAGGTTTTTGGTTTCCATTCTACATAAAACTATTCAAATGTAAATAAACAAAACAAACAAAAAACTGAACAAATATTTTTCAAATTATGGTTTAAGCCTCGTGTGGGCAGGCAAAGACTACAAAACATGTGTTATATAGTCCTGCCTATCCTGAAGAGCTTACAAAGTCAGATCTACTTTGTAATAAAACTGAATAAAAAGAGATCCTTCTAAATACTTCAACATAGTTTCCTATGTGTGTGATAGAAATCTCTAATGCATATCTAAGAGTCATTTTATAAAACTGGGATTTATCTCTACCAATAAGATCTCTTAAGATTTTCATATGCAATTAATGAAACTTTAAAAGAAAGCAAATTATTCTTTTTTAGACTTGGCTTTCACTTCAGGGTGTCATCTTTGTTTTTCTCAGTAAGTGAAAACATTAACCAACAGGTTGATTATAAAATAAAAAATCTGCTCTAGTCTCACCCACACTCTCTGGTTTCTATGTCTAAGAATTTCACATTTTCCTAGGAGGACTATATTTTAAGAGGAGCCTGAATGCTTTTAAACATTTTTAAAGTGTTACAGCAGGGCTCAAATTCCCTCCAGACTCTCTGCTTACACCCTGACCAAAAAATCTTTCCCCAAAGTTCTTAAATATCGAAACAAGTTTATTCCTCTCAGTTTGAAGTCGGAGGAACCTGGATTCATGCCCCAGTTCCATCACTTATTACCTGCATCACCTGCTACTAATCATTTCCCTTCACTGGGTCTCAGTTTCCACATCTATGAAATATAGGAGTTGGGCTAAGTAATTCCCCTGGTTTCTTGCAATTCCTGTGATCCTATGAGTACTAGGTAAACTAATATCTAATCCTGTACATTTTGAAATTAAGGAACAGAAGGCAGGGGACCTATACTCTACAGTTAATTGGCTATAAAATGCTCCATGTGTTCCCAACAGTCAATGATAGTAGAACTCCACACCATAGGCTTGATTACTGTGTGGCTATGAAAGGGTCTAAGCAGGCAATTTTTAAAGAATGTAAAAGGAGAAAATGCTCAGCAAGGAATGGGTAGAAGAAAGAGGAGGAAAGAAAAAGAGGGAAAAAAAAGAATTAGCCCCATAAAAGGGGCAATCTTGAGTAAAATGTTTAAAAAGAAGAGCTAAATAGGGACACAGCCCATTACAACTCTCTCACCCTGGGCTGGGAATAAGAATACTAAAGGAAAGTAGCTCCCAAAACAGAACCTCTGAAACAGAATGCTCCTGACCATACAACTATCCATTTGTGGCTCTTGGCACTTATGATAAGATGTAGTCCACAGCAGAATTTTATTCCACTCGGGGAACTCCCATAAGTGTACTGCTCCTGGTGAACATTTCTAAGTGAGAACTATACTCCTGTGGCTAGGTAACTCCTGCCCCTTACAGGCTTTGTTGAAAGCTGATCATGGATTGATTTGCTAATAAGCATGGCCTATGTCAGAGGAGCATCCTGGGTAAAAGAGACTAGATCCAGATGTGCCAGGCATCATTCTGCCAGGTGAGGTAACAAATACATCTGGAATATTTGGGGTTTCTACTAGTAAAATAATAATAATAAAATTGTGAATACAAAAGACTTTTTCAGGTGCAGTGTGGCTCAAAGCAAATATTCTGAACAGCTGCCAAAATATCTGTTAACTTTGCTCAAGTATATTATTTCCATAGTGTCAGTTATTTTTTCCTCATCCATTTTTTATCTATTAGAGACTGATAATTACTAACACTATTATTCCTCTCAATTTGTTTTCTCCTATTGCTATCTGGCTGACTCACACAACCATGAGGGGGAGGGGTAACACTCTGTATGTCCTATATCCATCTATTGAAATATCTTTGAGCTTGCTTCTGAAATAAATGTATTATATTTTTGTCCCAGTTTTAGACAATGGAAGCCACAAAGAGCTTTAGAGTTCAAAGATCTTAGTTTTATTCTCAGCTTAACTACTAACAAGTTGAATGACCTCAAGGAAATTGCTGCCTCTCTCTGAGTCTTCCTTCCCTCATCTATAAATGAAAGGTTCAGATTAAATAAGTTTAACAATCACTTCCAGCTCTAATGTTCTAAGATACCAAGACAGCCAAATTCAGAGTCTGCTTCCATGGAAATTAAGACCTCATCCTTATCAGCAATCATTTATTAAGCACTTAGAATGTGCCAGACTCTGCAAAATATATTAAATATATGAGGAAAGGCAAAAACGCTCAAGTTCACACTCTAACAGGGAAAACAAGGTACAAACAATGTTATACATGCAAGATATTTTTGTTAAGTGGGCAGTAATTCCAAAGGGAAGTCACAAACATTGAAGGGTACCAGGAAAACCCTCTTGAAGAAGCTGAGCCTTGAATGAAGCTAGGAAGAAAGGGTAGTCAGGAAGTGTATACTAGGTATGGGAAACATCTAATGAAAAGACACAGTCAAGAGATAGAGGGTCATATGCAAGGGCCAGCAAGACGGCCAGTATCAAAGGATCACAAATTACATGGAAGAGAGTAAAGGCATTAGATAACTGAAAAAGTAGGAAAGACCAAAATGTGAAAGGCTTTAAAAGACAAAAAAGAACTTTTATATTTGATCCTGAAGGGAATCTGTTTACTGAATAAAATAGAGTGATACGGTCAGATCTGCAGTTTAGAAAAGTCACCTTGGAAACCTAGTGGAGGGAGGAGCAGAATGAAGAAAGATTTGAGATAGAGAGGCCAATCAGAAATCTATTGCAGTAGTACAAATATGAGATGATGAGGATCTATATCAGCCTGACAGCTGTCTTAGTGGAGAGAAAGGAATGTATACAGGATATGTTTGAAAATACAAAAGATACGACTTGCAAGCATGGAAATACGGAATGAGTTCAAGTAAAGTTGAAAAATACTACAGTTGCAAGCCTGGGTGTCTGGGATGATGGTGGTATCCTCAACAGTAATGGGAAAATTAGGAACAAAGGAGAGTTTAGAAGGCAAGATCATGATTTCTGTTTTAGATATATTGAGTTTAATTTGTCTAAAAGCAATCTAACTCAAGATGTCCAATAGGCAGATGGAAATGTCAGATAGGGTCAAGAGACAAATTAGAGCTGGATACAAAAATCTGAAAATCATCTGCATGACAATTGAATTCATGGAAACTGATGAAATCACCAAGATATAAAGAATTAGAAAAGAGAATACAGTACAGAGCCTTAAGGATATCCATGGTTAGTGGGTGTGAATTACATGAAAATCCAGCAAAGAAGAATGAGAAGCAGCTGTCAAGACAGGTAGGAGAAGAACCAGGAAAATGTAGTTTCCTTTTTTAGAAAAAGGTGATTGGATAGTTCAAAAGTGGTATAGAGAGGTCAAGAAGGATAAAAGATTGAGAAAGCACCACTAAATTTGGCAATGAAGAGATGATTGGGAAAGAACAATTTTAGTTAAATGTTAAAGATCAGAAGTCAGATCACTGAGAGTTTAAACAGTGAAAGGAAAGGAAAGGAAAAGGGAGGCATTGGATGTGGAAAGCTTTTTCCACGTTAAGCCACATTGTTAAAACAGACTCCTAAATCATCTCCCTGCTCAATTCTCTCATCATGCTCCAGTCCATCCTCCACAGTGCTGTCACAGTAATTTTCCTTAACTATAGATCTGACCATGTGGCTCTCATACTTAATCAGTGCTGTTTCTCTATGCCTCTATAGCAAAAAACAAACAAAACAAACAAACAACAAAAAAAAACCCTAACAACCTATTTTGTTTAACTTTTAAAGTTCCTTACATCCTGGCCCCAGCCTATCTTCAAGTTCCACTGGACATCACTCCTCTTCACATATTCTGTGATCCAGCTGAATTGGCCTTCTCTCTGTCCTTTTGTCATACCAAATACCTCATTACCTACCAAGCTGAAATTAATCAGGATTCTGCTCCTTTTAAAGCATACCAAATGCATAAATTTATCTACAGTTGCCCTCAAGACTAATTTCTCTAGTTTTTCTCTACTTTGGCCAGTACACTTCATACAAGGATAAGCATGCACTCAACACTAGTCTCTAGGAGCCCAAGGGTGCCCTAAGAGAAAAGTTCATTCCCTTTGTCCAATTGAGCTGGTAAAATTCACTAGACAAAGACACTATTATTGTGCTAGAGATGTAGCTGGCATGTAAGATATGCTCAAAAGGAATAATAAATAAGGACTTACAACAGAATTTTCAAGGGAATCTGACTTTATTCTCTTACCAAAAATAACCCACATAATAGAGTCAAAATCTTTGAGAATATATTCAAAAGCATTTTATGAGTTATAAAGTATTATATAAGTATAAGATTATTATATTTCCTATGAAGATATTTAATAAATATTTTTATTTATTTCAAGATATACTCTTAGTTTCCAGGAGACACTGAACTACAGCTCAAAGTCAGATAACAAAAAGGGCATTAGAAAGTCCAAAAATCAAAGTTACAATAGACATTCCACAAACTCTATTCAGATGAAAGTAGATTTCACCTAAGTAAAATTCTCAAAAAAGATGAAAGTCAGCTCTGATCATATAACTGATACCTGATCCAACTTCTTCTTTCCTCTTGGTGAAAATGTAGATATTTATTCAAAATATGAAAATACTTAGGTTTCATTAAATTTGGTTTCATTTAAATAATCTATAAAGGATTTTTAAATTATAATAAAAAGTGGAAAAGCCTTTAATCTGAGCATTTGATTTTATATGTATATATTATATAGGTGTATATAATATACATACATGCATACACAAATACATATTTATATATGTATGTGTATGAATACTTAGGTTCACAATATACAGGAGATTTTATTGTAGGAGTTAGATGTTTTTATAGTTTTGTTTTCTTAAATACCTCTTCTACATTGATCCTCTTGTTTCCTCTACATATGCCCTTTGTTTCCCTTTTATCTCTTCTAATCATACCCTATCTACTTACCACTAATTTTTGCCCTTTGTAAAAATGGCTAGATGATTCTAGGTTCACATTTTTTCAAAGACCTACTTTTTAAGTTTACAAATATATCATTATTACTGAAAGGACAGTGGCAATTTTCCTCAACATTTTTGAAAAACAAAACTATTCAACAGACATCAAACAATAATGACTGTGAGTGTTCTAACAAAATTTCAAATTAAAAAACTAACAAATTTTATGTATTATGTACTAGCATTTTATGAATGAATCTACTTAGCAATTTCCAGCACACACAAAAATCAAACTCTCCAGATGACAAATGGAAGGTTACCCCATTAGATTAAAAAAAATGTAGTACATAATTTCACTGCCTTAGCATTTTATTTTTCCCATGAACCTGAATTACCATGTCTAAGTTAAGTGCTATCTCTAGAAGAGTACTTTACAATATGACTATCTCACACTGTACTCATTTCTTAAGTGATGCCCATAGTGAATATTTTACTCTGGAATTAACTTAGTTAATTTAAAAATCATAACATTAAGGTGTTCTTCTGTTTTACAATTATATATTTGATTTCCATCACAGTATGTATACAAAAATCCAGCAATTCAAAGGGAACACAATATGGGCCAAGACATTGGCTCACCACTTTTCTGAATCATTAATGATAACCTGCAGACAATACCATCTCCTTCCATCAAGGTCTCTGGTATGGTGAAACCTTTTTTAAAGCAGCTGTACATTTATAACGCTATACTAGTTTACTCCAGAAACAGCTTCCTGAGACTTCAGGATATATTAGTCTCACCAGACCATTCACTGGATATGGTCTGCAGGTTATAGATCACCATTAAATGTAAGCCATTTGTTAGAGCTAAAGTTAAAAATTCTGGTTAATAACTCTATTGGCTGACTATAACTTTAGCCAGAGAGATATGACTAACGTTAACTGAAAGAACACAGAAAAATTTAACATTCTAAATCAGTGATTCCCAAAATGGGTGCTACCACCCCCTGGTGGGTGCTGCAGCGATCCAGGGGAGTGGTGATGGCCACACTTTTTTTGTATTACATTCTATTCTGAATTCAATAAATAGTTTCATAATTTCGAGGGAGCACTAAGTAATATCTTTTCTGGAAAGGGGGCAGTAGGCCAAAAGAGTTTGGGAACCACTGTTCTAAATCATCAAACTGACATAATTAAAAATAAACAGAGTGTTATTAGCACTTCAGATATGGAATTGAGGTTTGTCTAGTATGGCTCTAATAAATCAGTAAATAAACTTAATTTGTTAAGATCTATCAACAGACATTTACTAAATATCACTATTATGGGCCAGACAACATATTTGGCATTAGGAATACAAATAAAAAATATAAGGAGCTTATATTCTACTGGTAGGAGGGGATACATGTTCATAAGAAAGTAAGTAAATGATAAATACAGTAATGGAGGAGAGTGGAAGTGGCAAGTAAAAACTGAGTAAAACAGAAATGGAATCTTTAAGGAAGCTAAATCTTGAAAGAAGTCAGTCAATCAATCAATCAACAAATCAGCAAGTAGAGGTTAGAAAGAAGAACATTTCAGATGAGAGTCTATGAAAAAGCATAGAAATGATCAGTGAAGAATTTCATGTAGAGGGAATCACAAGTAGGCCAGCATAGTTTAAGTAAAGGATATGAGAGGGAGTGATAGGATGATGGGCTAGTGACTGTGTAAATCTTGCTTTAAATGCCAACAGAAGAATTTGTGCTTTTTCCTGAAAGCAGTAAAGTACCCCTGAAGCTTCCTGACCTACATAATGTTTAGAGTATTTGCCGGTTCTGATAACAGCTGTGACAACAAAAATGCCTGGGACAATCCCAAGCAGGAAGTCCCTCACATTCATCACCATACGTGCCCCCTTTGTGAGCACCCCAGAAATTAAATAGTATTCTCTCCCTTAGAAAGTAAGCTTGAAATTAAAGCTTTGTCTCTTACTTCTATTAGTCCATCTCTTTTGTAATGAGTCATCACATCACATTTAGAATACACGAATCATCGTTATCACCTATAAGATATCTTGGGAATCTAAAAATATATAGTCAGTATATGAGATAGCTAACTTAAGGACTTCAAAAGGATAAGGATTCTTCAAGTGCCAACTCAAAACTTCCAGGTTCTTATTTCTTATTTCGATCTTACTTCTTTCTGGCCCATGTCTGAACTCTCCCACCCTCTACTGAATCCAGCAATAGGCAAACCGTTTAGTAGCTCTAAATATAATCTTTGGGTGGATTCAGGGTGAAACTGTTCTTCAGTCATCTACTACCCAAACCTCAAGCTCTTCCTTAAATTTACCAAATCAATACCACACAATGTGAATACCCAATTAGCATAACTTACTGCAGCTCAGAACTCCATCTGCCAGTCTTATCCCCACTGGTAGTTGGAATTACTGGAGTGTACCATTATGCCCCACTAAAAATGTCTTTGGGTACAATGGTTCCTCACTAAAGGATTTTTTTCTCTTGCTTTCCTCCTTTCTTTTAAAATGAAACTTTCTTCTATGATACTATGAACTGTGTGGTTGTAAGCAGAGAGTCTCAATACACTGGGGACTCATACCATGTATCCATTTCCTGGTTAAGAGTTAAGAGTCAAGAGAATGAAAAATCCCCAAAAGGTGGCCAAACTCTTCATTTCATCAGTATGTTTTTAACACAAGTGTTATACATATGTATGCTATCTCCCCTAAAAAAAGAGGTACAGAAGAAACACTTAGAGTCATAGGTTATTTATCAAACAATGCTGTGGCAAAAGGAAAAGGAAGAAGAAAATGAGTATTCTATCCTGAAAAAAATGAATGTTATACCCCCTTTTTGAGCTCCTATTCAGTTGCATGGTTTGATATAGCTTACATTTGATTAAATGACCCAGCTAGCATCTTCATTTTGCCCTGGCATAGGCTAATTCATGAACAACCCTCTGAAAAGATGCAGGGATGCTCCTTTCATGTAAATGTTAAATCGATACTCACTTTTAAAAATTTCCAAAAGACAATCATCCATCCATGCATCTTGGTCCCAAGGATTTAAGCAGAAGTATACTTTTAAAATTATGAGATACTCACTGTCACCAGAGAATTATGAAATATAATATTTTTTGTTCTAGACTACCATTCTCTCCGAAATACAGCTAATTTGGAGGGACAAAAAGTCATCTTATTTCATGTTAAAAGTGACAGATTTTTAAAAACCCAACAGTACAAAGTAACTTCAATATAAGTTGTTCTAACTTAATAATTCCTCATTTTTTCCAATTTGAGATAAATCTGTAAAAACAAAAGAAAACAAAAAACCCACTTGTCACATGAGAAACCTTAATGGTAGGTTAGCAACCAATATATAATGCCAGAGAAAATCTGAATCAAGGCTAATTATTTTTACTTAAAATAAAAAGAGAATTTAGCACTAGAATAGAGTTTAGAAATGGACCATTTTGGAACAATAGCAGCTATCAATTACAAAACACTTTAATGTTTGCAAAGCACTTTACAGAACATAACTTCTTCCCTTTTGATTGAGTCAAAAAAGGTGAAATTGCTTGACCAACATCACATAATGAATTAATTAGTGGCAGAAGTGAAATTAGATTTTCTGATTTCAACTCTAATTAGTGTTTTCCATTACTCCAACTTGAACAGCATTATAACTGTAGCACAATTAATCTCACTTGAAGCATGCCAACAGCCCTGTGAATTAGAAAAGGTTTCTGATGCCCATTTTTAGAAATGGCAAAATTAAAACAGATAGAGGCCCCACAGATACACAAACTTGTTTGCACACCCACATGTAGGATATATGAAAGCCAGAACAAGAAGGGAATGAAGAAGAGAGTAAACAGTTATTAAGCACTTATTATGTGCCAGGCATTGTGCTAAACCCTTTACAAATATAATCTCATTTGATCATACAACTAGTATTCAACTATCAAAACTCCTAGTCTAGAATCTCTTACTAACCTATAGTGTTCACAAGTTGGCCAGCCGTAGACTAACAAATGGATAACTAGGTGATGTAGGGGATAGAGCACTAGGTCTAGAATCAGAAAGATCTGAGTTCAAATTCAGACTCAGACACTTACTAGCTATATGGAAAATTCGGGGAAGTGAGGGGATTAAGACAGCAAGTGGTTTATTGTGTGAACTACAATGACTCCATCTTTTGACTTAATTCTAGTTTAGTTCCCTTTCTATTCAAATATGGGCCTAGTCCCAATTCTGTCCTGTGAGAAAAGTTATTCATTTATGGGAACTGGAAGAAAATTTTATTGCATTGTTTTAAAACCTACCTCTGCATGAATGGGTAATTGGACACTTGCACCTACTGTTTAGAGACCCTTCACCACGAACCAAGATTATGTTGACCAAAAACATAGTCAGATCCCAAGATTGAAGTAAGGAGTTTTCTCATAATTGTACATCTTAAGCAACTCATATGTGTTTACTGAAAACTGGCCCCATTCTGATCAATCAGTTAATTGTTTCCATGTTCTTTTGATTGTTTGCAGATAGTTGGGAAGGTGTAGGAAGTTTCTTTTCCTGAATTCCTGAGAATTGCCCCTGGTCACTCTCCCATTTTAAACTTGGATTAATCTTTCATCCAATTAGAAATCAGATTATCTAATATCATATTGTTCCTTTTAATTAAATTGGTCTTATTTGATTAATAGCTTTTACTGTAAATAATTCTGTCTTCCCCTATATTCCAGGTCTAGTCCTAACCTGAGAAAGGAACTTGGTCATGATTTGTTAGGCAATTGGCATACATTCCTTAATTAATTGATATGCTTAGAAGATCAAATTTTTGTTTCCTTAGTCATTTCATCTTTTGCTGATTACAATGACTCTAGGCCAGTCATTTGACCTTGTTTATTTCAGTTTCCTCATCTATAAAATGAGCTGAAAAACGAAATGGCAAACTACTCCAGCATCTTTGCTAAGAAATCCCCAAAAAAGGGTCACAAAGAGTTGGACTCAATTGAAAAATGACTAAACAATAACAAAGACTAACAAAACTTCATTAAAAACTAAAAGCAGTTGGGGGGACCATATGCCAAATATGTTATACAGAAGAATCTTATTCAGGAATGTTCCAGGATGGGCTAAATAGCTTCGGAGGTCTCTTCTCACTCATTCTGTGATTTTATGATTCTCTGCTGAGTTCATAGCCTTTCAAAGTTACTACTTATAAGAAAACAGCTGATTTATATGTTCATGATCGAGCATTTACTTTAAAGGAAAAAAATCATACCAGGTGATACAATGATAGAGCAATAGTTTGTAATTAGAAGCTAAGTTTAAGTTCTGCTTCTAACATTTACTGGCTTACAAAGGACAGGTCACTTCACCAGTCTCAGGTACTCAACTGTAAAACGAGGATAACAATAGCACCTACCTCCCAATCTGGTCATGAGGACAAAATGAAATATTTGTAAAATGATTTGCAAACCTTAAAGCACTACATAAATGTAAAATTGTTTTATATTGTAGTTAATTATTATATATTATATATCATATACACTTATAGCTAATTTTTTCCATGTATAATGTGTTCTTCATCATAGGTTGTAGATGATCCACATTGCAATGAATGTGATTCCATGGTGGGCTATAGGACATTAACAACAATGACTTGCTTTACACTAACAACAGAAGCTTCCAGAAAAAAAAGTATGCTGGTCATGAAGCAAAAGTAAGAGACAAGAGATGTGCACCTAGGTCATTGTACTTCTAACTGTAAAAAATTAAAAGGTTCAGAAGAAAACTTCTAGCATGATGAGTAGCTACTTTATGGAAGATTTATGAAAGGACGTAGATAAGAACTGCACAAGAAGAGAAAGTATGGATGGGTTGTGACCTACTCTAATAGATGAAGTACTTAGTATTGATATGTAAGATCTAGTTCCTTAACCAGATTGTAGGCATCTGGAAGGTAAGGTTGAATCTTAATGGGGTTTTTTGTATCTAAAACAACACATAGCCAAGTACCTTGCACATAATAAATACTTAAAAACTTTCAAATAAGTTATCAGAAAAGTCAATATTCAAATATTTTATTACCTCATGTACTTTTGAGATTCATTTTAGCTGCCTCTGCTTTCCCTTCTTTTATCTTTTTTTTGTTTGTTTGGGTGATTTGAAATGGAATCCAAAAGGAAGAGGCATTTATAGAAAAGTAGGGAAAAAATGAATTCTCCCCAATGCAAAGTAACTGAAAACTTGAAAAGAATTTATATAGCACTCTTTTGTGGGGAAAGGAGGAAGGTCCAATGAAGGTAGGGCATAAACAAAATAATTTACTTCCATAGTCAGTTTATGTTAGTTTTATCAAATTAATATAAATCAAGATTTTTAAGCTGGAAGAAACTTTTGAGGTCACGTAGTCTAAACCCCTTTATTTTACACATGAAGAAACAAAGATCTCAAATAGCAAATGGAGGAGCGAGGGTTCAAACTCAGGTCTCCTGACTCAAAATCCAACAACTTCTTATAGGTGTCCATTATCAACCAGCCCCCAAGGAACATAAATATATATTCTGGTCCATTAAGTATATAGATGATTAGACATTTTCAAATATATTAAAGCAAAGAATAAGTTCTATTCTGGGCATTTTATTGAGATCAGTTTTATTTTTTAAAGTTACACAAGACAAGTTTGGATAGCACATCTTTTACAAAGTAATGGATAGTATTTTTTTTGTATGTGGAAATTATCCCAAAATACTAGTGGTTCCAAAAATAAACTGATTCCCAACTGATGGGATGGAATCTTAGGATGCCAGATTTTTCCAGAGCAAGCTCAGGCTACTGTAGTAGCCAAGTATACTCTTATTATGTTTCAAAATCTTTACTCTGAGAGATTTTTATCAATCTGACAACTTGCAGGCAGTTCCCAGGAACTTTTTTCCCCCTTTTACCCTTCTCATTCACAAACTACCAAAAACCAATCATAATTCAGCAGCCAATGCAGCAAGTCCCAATGAGTGAGTGGCATAAAAAACCCTGAAAGATGATTCTGCATTTCAGATGTCAAAAGAATGGGTCAAATAACTTATGTAATTTGACAAAATAAAATATTCCACCAAGGTCCTTCTCCTACTCCAACTACTCCTATTTCTCATCATGGCATGTTGGTGACCCTGGGTTCTTGAAACCATTAACAACAGAGAAACAATTCCAATACTACTAAGCAATGATGTCTTTTGACTGTGATAGACAGTCTACCATATGAGAACTGAACAAGTTAAACTGCAAAAGTTGGCCATCCTAAGAAATTTTCATCCTCAGCAACTCCCTCAAACCATCTACTAAACTATAGAAGGACTATGACCTATGTTAATGGGCAATCTTTATATCTGTAAAATGAAGAGATGTTTTAATTACATATATGAAGAAACAAAGATATGTGGCAATATAGATGAAGTTTTGCGAAGTGAGATAAGCAGTAAACAAAGGACAATATAAAAACTGACAACCTTTTTTTTTTTAAGGAGGCAGCAACAAATTCCCAACTATATTCAGAAAGGAACACAGAACAGCTAAATTATGCATATTCCTACTTTGTTAAAATTAATTTTTAATTAAAAAAACTAAGTAACTTTAATTTGAGGTTTATTTTAAATATATTCTCTACGTTTTGTTTAACTATTTACTTATATTTGTCAAACATTAGGTTTATAATATAAAATATACTGTATTTTATACTATATTGTTATATATACTATATATAGTCACATATATAGTATACTATACAAAATGGAGAGTGTTTTATTCATTTATTATTTACCTTTTGTTTTTTAGCAGTTTCAACTAGCCCTTTACTACTTCTTTTTTTTTTAAACCCTTACTTTCAGTCTTAGAATCAATTCTGTGTATTGTTTCTAGGGCAGAAGAGTGTTAAGGACTAGGCAATGGGGGTTAAATGACTTGCCCAAGGTCACACAGCTAGGAAGTGTCTGAGGCCAGATTTGAACCTAGGACCTCCCATCTCTAGGCCTGGCTCTCAATTCACTGAGTCACCCAGCTGCTTCCCCTCCCCCCTTTACTACTTCTAACTGCTATAAATAACAATTCGACTTGCTAAAGTATTTGATTTTGGCTAGTATGATCAAAAACGGAAAAGGGAGGAGATTCTCTTTCTACACAATACATAGCACACAATTCTGAATGTAGGAAATAGATTAACAAGCATGAGATGTTTTCAGTAGAACATATGTATTGATAAGCAATATAGTGGATAGGTTGTCAGACTTGAAGTTAGATAGTCTTGGTTTAAAATCTTATATCCCAGGGGCAGCTAGGAGGCTCAGTGAATAGAGAGCCAAACCTGAAGTCAAGAGGGTCTGGGTTCAAAACCAGCCTCAAACACTTTCTAACTGTGTAACCCTCAGCAAGTCACTTAACTGTTTGCCTAGCCTTGCCCTTCTCTCTTACAGTTGTTACGAAGACAGAAATTAAAGGTTTAAAAAAAAAGTCATGTCCCACACTTACTAGCTGTCTGATCAAGGGGATTAAAATACAAATATTAATACATCTATTAGCTATCTTCATAAGGCTACTATGAGGCTCCAATGAAATAATGTAAGTAAGGCACTTTGCAATCTTTAAAATACTAGACAAATGTCAGTTATTACTTTTTTAAATCATCCTAGAATCAATTACTATGGGTCAAACCAACTCCTTGTTTCTATCTAGGGCTTAGTACAGTGCCTAGCACTTAACAAGAACTTAATATATACTTATTGACTGGCAAGTGAACACTAAATACCTGGAAAACTTCAGGCAAGTCACTTAAATTTGTTGGGCCTCAGTTTCCTAATTTGTAACTTGAGGAAAGTTGGCCTAAGGCTCTTTCTGGTTCTCATGATTCTATGACCATCTCCCACCCCCACGCCCCATAACACCAGCTTTGTAATTGAATTATACTGTCCTATCTGTAGCTATATTTATGTAGCATTTGACAGTTTACAAAAGGTTTTTGTAGTAATAATAGTAATAATGTAAGTATGATTAAGTATTTATGATATCTGTTTTGCAGACAAGGGAACTCACTAAGAATTAACTGATCTGCCCAGTTCCTGTGATTCTGGGGCTGAAATAAAAAAATTTAAATACAACAAACTCTCTATAGTTAACATGGTTGAGAAGTGGAACATCCAGTTAAGAATGTTAAGATATATGTCAAAATCAAGAACATCTGGTCCAAGTCAAGTTTTGAACAAATAAAGATAATTTAACTTCCTAATTCCTGTTTTCATCTTGGGTTATTAAGAAGAACAAATATAATTATATGTATTGCTGACAACACTGTCAGAAAGGATAATATCCCTTCAGTACTTCAGTCAGACAATGACAGTCTTGGAACATTACACCACCTGTTATTTTAAGTTTTGAAGACTGAGACAATAGGAAGGTGAGAAAAACAACACCTTTCTCACACATATCTTATTATTCCCATTTAAAAATGAGGAAAAATGCTCGATAGGTTAAGCACCTTACCCAGTCACACTGTAATTACCAGAGCCAAAATTTGAACTCATGTCTTCTAATTCTAAGTCTCATACTTTTTCAACCCCATGCTGCCTTTCAGATATTTACATTGGTCTTTAAATTTGATCTTCTTTGATTATTCATTAAGTATTTCAAGATCTTGCCGTGGTTTCTTATTGTCTGTCTTCAATAACTTAGATAAGTCTTCAGTAACTTAGAAAAAGCATTTGATGTAGTCTTGTTTCAGTTTATTCTTCTTAAAATACTCTCCACTCTAGTTGAATTCAAATATTGGCTATTTCCTAATATTATCTTGCCCTTTATTGCCTTTGTGCATTCAAGAATGAATGCCATTTCTACAGTTCACTATCTCTTTAAGTCAATCTTCAGAAATTTTTTTCTCCCTTCAAGGAACATCTAAACTGCCAACTCCTCCAAGTAGCTTTCCTTGGTTCCTTTGCAGATGAATGTTCTTCCTCCTATCCCCAGCACCAGAACTGAATCTCTCCTTTACACCCATCATAGTATGGCCCAGGGTAGTTAATTAATATTGTTGTCATGGGGTGATGTCTTGACTAGTGCATGAATTGCATTTAAAAGAGGCAGAGCTGCTCAAAGTTGTCAGTCTCTCTTTCTTTCCCAGTCATCAAAATCCAATAAGCAAGACAAAAGTCAAGACAACTGGTGATATCCTAGGATGCAGAGGATGATGACCTTGGCTTTTTCAATGTCTGACTAAGCTCTAAGCACTCCACAACCTGATACAGCTATTTTCATGGCCATTGGAACAAATTGTTCTCATTGACCAATTCCACCAGGTGAAGTCTTAACATGTTTAGAGTAGACCTCCCCCTCACACACCAATGAGCCATTTACTTAAATGTTGAACTGGATAGGATCATTGTCATTATTTGAACATTATGTTGAAGATGTAAAAACACACCCCTGGAAGCCACTTCCACTTCAAAAAATGGCAGCTCCTGCCATGGCTAGATATTATTTCAAGTACTTATTAGCTTTGTAATGCTGGAAGAGTCACTTGACCACCATCTATCTTAATTTCCATATCTGGAAAATGGGAATAATTACTTACCTCCCTGAGTTTCTGTAAGGATAAAATGAGATATTTTTAAAGTGTTTTATGAACTTTGAAATATTATTTATATAAATACTAAAGGAAGCTAAGTGTAACAATGAAGTGTTGGACTTACATTCAGGAATAACTGAGATTAAATACGACCCAGGATGCTTACTATCTTATTTCATCTCTATCCACCTCAATTTTTCCATTTGTAAGATGGGGCAAACAATAGCACCTATGCCACAGGGCTGCCATAAGGCTCCAATGAAATAACATAAAGAGCTTTGCAAATCTTAAAGCACTACATACAGGTTAGCTATTACTATTGTTATTTTATTATAATTGAAAATATGGAATATCTGCTCAGACCATATGAATCTCAGAAAGATACAATTCCAACAACAATAATAATAATATGCAGTTGTATTAAGCTACTTGCTAGTGCCAGGATAAAACAAAGAGTAAGTAATGAAGTTAATGAGTCAGATCAATTTAATTCCACCATAACATAAGCTAATATTTTATTTAAATCAGCATGCTACCTATAGTTTTGATATGCAAAATAATCTTAAGAGTAAAACAAAGCCCTAAGCAATGAGCTATCAAACAATGATAGCCTTCATAAGATTTTTTGCAAAGATTTTCTGAACTATATATTTAATACATGTATGTATAATATGTATGGATAAAATGGCAACATCAAGAAGCTCACAGAAGGCTGTGCCTAGAATCAGGAAAAATTCATATTGTCTCTGTATCTATAAGAAAACCAAAACCTCTCTGGGCTCTCCATGAAACTTCTAAGACCTAAGAAGTTGCTGATCTACATCAGTTTGGGTAGTTCCACAGGGAGTTCTCCACAAAAATGAAATCACAGGGCCAGAGTTCCCTTATGATTCATCAATCTGCAAGTATGACTGTAGATCTTCGAAGGTTAAGCATTATAGCAGAAGTTCATTCAGGTCCTAAAAAGCAAGAAGGACTTCAAATTTGGACCTAGTGGCATTATATAACTGTTACTCAAAGATCAGTCAGGCTGCTTAGGGAAAGTTGCAAGTCAAGTTGGCTGCAAACAAATATATATACATACACGTACATATATATGTGTGTGTGTGTGTTTGCATGTGCAGGTATGTATGTATATTTATATTTGTAGATTCCTGTAATTCATGATGACAATAAACAAAGTCACAAAGGGATTGATTTGCACCAGAAATTGTAGAATTACATCAATAAAATTAAAGACTTTTAAATTATCAAAATATGTATTTGCATATGTGTATATAGACATACATGCATACAGAGATAGACATATGAACAGATAGATAGATAGATAGATAGATAGATAGATAGATAGATAGACAGACAGACAGACAGACAGACAGACAGACAGATAGATAGATAGATAGATAGATAGATAGATAGATAGATAGATAGATAGATAGATAGATAGATAGACAGATAGATATCCCCAAAGTGCAGCTTCATGCTTCAGAGGCTTAAAATGTTAGGGACCTTGTATTTCAGAGTTGGAAGGGGCCTCAGATGCCAGCTAGTTCACACTGTACCAGGAATCACCTCTCCAACATCCAACATTCAACCTTTACATGAAGGCCTTGTGGCATAGTGGACATGATATACTATACTTGGGGTTAGGAGCTAAGTCCAAATCTCACCTCAGATACTCACTAGCAGTGCAACTCTAGACTTTAACCTCTCTAAACCTCAGTTTTTTCATCTACAAAATGCAGGGCCTGGACTCAATGACATCTGAAGTTCCTTCCAGTTCTAAATCTATGATTCCAAAGCAGTTTATTTTACTTTTTGTCAGTTTTAATGGATAGGAAGTTCTTTTTTTTTTCTCTTAGGCAAGCCAAAATCTTCCTACATATAACTTCCACCCACTCCTCCCTGTTTTGCTCTCCGTAGACAAACAGAATAAAATCAAATCCATCTTAGAAGTGAAAACTCTTGGGGGGCAGCTGAATAGCTCAGTGGATTGAGAGCCATGCCTAGAGACCAGAGGTTCTAGGTTCAAATCTGACCTCAGACACTTCCCAGCTGTGTGACCCTGGGCAAGTCACTTGACCCCCATTGCCTACCCTAACCATTCTTCTGCCTTGTTTGTATTGACTCCAAGATGGAAGGTAAGGGTTTAAAAAAAAAAAAAGAAGTGAAAACTCTTGAACTACATCCCTCCCAAACCCCAATTTTTCCTTCTCAAGGCAGAAAAGTTCCATTTCCTTCAACTGGTCTTTATAATGCTATGACCTTTCCTCTCTTCAGCTTGCCTGTTACTATTGCTACAATCCTGGTTACTATCCTCCAGGCACTCTCCAATTGCCAAAGGCCTTCCTAAAATGAGGAATCCCACACTGAATGCATGCATTCCTGTAGATGTGGCCTGACCAAAGTAGAACAAAAAGGGACAACAACCTCCCTCACCTCCCCCTGTTCTTGATTTTATCCCTTCTAAATCACATTTTTTAAAACTTCCCTATGTTCACTTTATATTCCAGTCTAACTGGCCTCCTTGTTGTTCTCCATACATACCACTCCATCTGCCATCTCTATCCCTTTGCACAGGTTGTCCCCCTGTACCTGAGATTTTCTCCTTCTTCCCCTCCACCTCTTAGAATTACTAGCTCCATTTAAGTTCAGATGCCATCTCCTCCAGAAGGCCATTCTTGATTCCCTTAGTTCCATAGCTTGGGACTAATAGCCATATTTTATATAATTATAAATTTGAATACTGTGAATCTGAACATGTGACTACTTCAAAGGATTCATTATTCACATTAATTAGGGCCAAGCCCCATTCTCTGTCTTGATCCAAATTATTTATCATTTATTATGTTTATATTTTGGATTTACTTGTCTGTATATTTGTTATCTTACTGTCAAGTCCTTGAGGGCAGGGACTGTTTTTTACTTTGCATGCCCACTATCTAGGAAAGGTACCCTAGAAATACCCACTAAAAGAATGGATGAATTAATGAATTTACAACATTGTAGGTACAAATTTGGGCACAAAAGGTGATAGTGATAGATTGTGAATCCTATCATTTGCTCTAAAGAAACTGCCATTATTGGGAGGAAGCCAGACTTCTCAGGAAGGAGTAGTTTTGATACAACATTGGATTTTTTGCTTCCTATGTCATATTGAAGAATCATATGTTAAACTCATCATTTTTTCACACAAACTGCTCTTTGATGATATATGCACCTATATGTATATATATATATATATATTTCTCTTTTAAATGTTCACTAATCCTGGGCTAACCAGAATTTGACAGATAAGCATCACTGTAGCATAGATGTAGAGCTAGAAGGATCTTCAAATAATTTAGTGGAGGGGAAAATACCTCCTCATTTTAAAGACAAGGAAACTGAGGCCCGTAGAGGTTAAGTGACTTGACAAAGTCACACAGGCAAGTGGTCAAATAAAGGGATGTGAATGCAAATCCCCAAATCCAAAATCAATGGCTCTTGCCATTTCAACATGAAAATATATTGTATTTATTCATATATGCGTCCTCTCTTCTCTGACATTTTTTTCTGTAGAAGATAACTAAGATGATATGAGCAGTTGATTTTTATTCTACCTACCACCACCTTAACAACCTTCATTTATCATTAAGATGTTCATTCACTAAAGAACAGTGACTCATCTATACTTATAATGCAGAAAGAAGCAAAACTAACTAGAATACATAGCTGATAGGTCTCCTGTGTTTTAGTGAACCTTTACTTCTTGCTTAAGGTGGTATTAATAATAATGATGATGATAACAGCAAAAGTTTATAATAGTTAAAATTAAATCATGAGGTCACTAGTAGTTTTAGTAGCTTTATTATATCAAAGTGAAGAGAGGGAAATGCAGGAAAGAGGTAGGGAGTAGCTTAGCTTGCTATCCTATTTGCCATTTGATGGATTGAAGCTCACCACAGACAGGTTCCTTCAGGTTCCAAGCTCTAGCCCGAAGAGAATAAGCAGACTCCTCATCTGGCCTTATAAGCAGTTTTCTCCACCCACTAGCTCTCTCACATCACATCTCAGGAACTAATCATAGTTCCTTAATTTGGCTGGCATTGCCTGCGGGGCAGTGCCTGTGGGATCAGTTTCCCATCTCGTTGGTTTCAACTTCCTTTCTCTGAAGGTTTGTCTATACCTACACATCTCAATGGTAAACAACCTCCAGGTCACTGATTGATGACATCAAACAAAGCATGGAACATATTTTGCTCAGTCATGTCCAACTCTTCCTGACCCCATTCAGGGTTTTCTTGGAAAAGATGCTGGAGTGGTTTGTCATTTCCTTCTTCAGATCACTTTATAGATGAGGAAACTGAGGCAAATAGGGTTTAAGGATTTGCCCAGGGTCACACAACTAATGTGTGTCTGAGGCCAGATTTGGACTCAGGAAAATGAGTCTTCTTGATTCCAGGATAAGCACTCTATCTACTATATGAACTGGCTGCCTCTGGAATATAAGAACATGCTTGCTAACTGCTTGCTTGATTAAGCCATTTCAGCTCAATGACAACTGAAATCTAAGTCAAGGCCCTATTTCTCCCTAATAATTGTGTGCTTTCAATCCAAAGGCAGCAGAAAGGAGTCAAGAATGAGAAAAGGAGTGAGAAGCAGCTGTTTATGACAGGAGAGTATGCACTGACAAGCTCTCTCCTCCCCACACCCTAGCCAGTGGCAGCACAAAAGCAAAACTCTCTCAACTTAGAGAAAGAAGTCTCCTCTGCTGACAGAAGCCTGGCTAGATGCAAAACAGCGAATGAAATTATGTCATTTTAACCAATTTTCTTCTCAAAATATGTGCATGGAGACTGGATGGATGGAGGGAGAAAGTACATTAGTAGTATCATATGTGATTTCACATCTTAAAATAGAGACTGTAATCTGTTCAAGGTACAAAATTCTCAAAGAATGATAGTAATGCATTGATCAAAAGGGTGGAGATGGTGAGTCATGCTGCCTGAACTATAAAACATGATGTGTCTATGCAGTAACAAATATTTTCTGAACTAAAGATTATTTAACATGACAACACAGCACTTACCAGCATGACAAAGAATCCAAAATCACTGATCAGTTTTATTTGGCAAAATGAAATAATTTTTAATGCATTAGGTTTGGATAGAACAAATTCCAAAATAAGTAAAGTCTATTCAGAAGGCAAAAAGCTGTGATTTTAAACACAAGTTTAAAGTGTGAGTAGAACAAGTGTGACCTCCAATCAAAAATTCAAGTCTGAATAGCTAGATTAAAAGAAGTCATCCAGCCTCTGACTGATGCCCTCTATAGCTAAGACCCATTCTACTCTAGTAGATTTTAAGCTTCTTCTGGGCAGATATTATGTACTTCCCTCCTCCCCCCTCCCCCCACCATGAGTAGAATAGTTCCTTACACATAGTAGTTAAGAAATATCTGTTGAAAAAATGAAACATTTGCTTGAAAAAAAAAACCTGAAGACATAGTAACCATCAACAAGAGCATTAGAAATTGAACTACTGGGGCAGCTGGGCAGCTCAGTGGATTGAAAACCAGGCCTAGAGATGGGAGGTCCTGGGTTCAAATTTGACCTCAGACACTTCCCAGGTTGTGTGACCCTGGGCAAGTCACTTGACCCCCATTGCCTAGCCCTTACAGCTCTTCTGCCTTGGAGTCAATACACAGTTTCAAAAAAAAAAAAAAAAAGGAAAGGAAAGGAAAGGAAAGGAAAGGAAAGGAAAGAAAAGAAAAGAAAAGAAAAGAAAAGAAAAGAAAAGAAAAGAAAAGAAAAGAAAAGAAAAGAAAAGAGAAAAGAAGTTGTACCATTGTGATTCTATCAAAAGCAACAAATACATCTTAAAGAGGCAAACACTATGACAGGCATTGGGGATACAAAGTATATAGATTAAAACCAAATCCCTATTTGCAAAGAGATTATATTTTAATGGAGCAGATAAATATATATAAAATATATGTAGCACAAGAAAGCAAATACAAATGTATACAAAGTAATTAATTACAAAGTAGTATGGCAGGTAGGACATTTAAGAAAATCAGAAAAGCCTTAAAGTAGAAGACAGTTTTGGGGAGAAACTCTTCAAAGTAGATGTAAGGGGTGTGCATTCTAGTCATGTATTAGCCAGTGGAAAGACACATATATGGGAGATGAAATATCATGGTGTGAGAGATGACCAACAAGCTAGAAAGGTTGCAAAGGGCTTTAAAAATTAATCTGAGGTGATCCTGGGCAAGTCACTTAACACCAGTTACCTAGACTTTATAGTTCTTCATTGGAACCAATACTTAGTATCAATTCTAAAAGAGAAGGGGAAGAGTTTTTTTAAAAAAGGAAGTCGACCTGGACATTTAATATTTTGTTCTTTAGTCAATAGGAAGAAATTGAAGTTAATTTGGTAAGGGAGTCACATAGTCATATCTGCCCTTAAGGAAAACTGCTTTACCTGTAGTGAAAAGGATGAACTGGAAAAGGGAGACTCAAGACAAGGGAGATAAACCCCCTGCTGAAAAATCCAGCGAGAGATAGTAAGAGCCACATGAGTGGAGAGAAGAAACGATTTATGTGTAAAAGACATTGTGAATTTTAAAATGGCAAGATTTGGACACTGATTCATTATATGGGATTAGGTAAGAAATCCAGATAATGAGGAGGCTACCCAAACCTGGAAGACCAGGAGGGCAGTGGTACCTTTGACAGAATTTTAGGAGGTTTGGAAGACTAAGGGATTTAGGGGAAAATATTTTAAAAATTAAGTTTAATATATCTCTATGTTTAGGCAGTGACGTAATACAGTGGATAGAGTGCCAGGCCTGGAGTGGAGAGGACCTGAGTTAAAATCTGGCGTGACCCTAGGCAACTCACGTAACCCTGGTTGCTTAGCCTTTGCCATTCTGTCTTAGAATTGATACTAAGACAGAAGGTAAGAATGTTAAAAAAAAAAAGTCTCTATGAAATTGAGTCTGAAAAATTCAATAGGCAATTAATGATATGGCCTGAAGTTCATAGAACGGACAAGAATTGTATATATTAGATCTGGAAGTCACTGGCAGAGAGTTAAACATATGGAACAGATGATCAAAAAGGTCCTTCCATTTATAAAAATCTATTCCTACTATGTAAGAATAAATACTTTAGGACCTCGAGTGATAGAACGAGTTCAATTTAGCAATGTAAAATCTGTGATGGTTGGACATAAATAAGACTAGACTCTAAAATAATTATGGATAGAGGGGTCTGAATGTCAACACCTAAGGAACAGGGTGTCTCTGAGTTCCCTGCAGAGAACATTTTGCAATTAGACAAATAAAGTATTTTAGTATGGAAATGAAACCAGCTTAAAACAGCAACCCAATCCCAATTTCCTAGGTCACTCTTCTTCAGTAAGCAGAGGCAAAAAATGTGTAGTAGATCTGAATGTCACTAGGTGATCTCTCACTCCCATATCATCTCTACTCCAACCCTCCTATCCCTCGCCTCACAAAGCAAATCAGTGTTAGATCACCAGTCCTCTTCTCTCCTTCCCCACCCATCATCTAAAAAAAGGTGGGGAAAAATCAATATTGTAGCAATCCTCTTTTTAAAAAGGCAATATTACCTAGAAACTCCAATTACAAGTTCTCAGAAAAATATGCTTAAATGCACACTCAAAATATGTATGTTTACTTATAAATTACACACATTAACTATTATACTTAATACAAAAAATTTAAACAATGAGTACTTCATAAATTCTAGCTATTATTTTCAAATAAATGAATATTGATGTTTATGAGTCTTCTTACCTCCTGTTTATCCAATTCTCCAACTTTTTCAACTCTAAAGACTCCCTCTTCCATGTCACTTTAACCATCTATCTTTCATGCAATAGCCTGATTTCATCAGGGCTCTAAGAAGCTATAGTCTTTTTTCATAAAAAGGAAAAGAATCTATATGTTCTAAAATTTTATAGCAACTTTCTTTGTAGTGGCAAAGAACTGGAAATTGAGGGGATACCCATCAATTGGGGAATGGCTAAACAAATTGTGCCATGTTATTGTGATAGAATACTACCACTGGGGTGTAAAAATGACAAGTAGGTTAATTTTTAAAAACACATAGAAAGACCTACATGAAATTATGAAGAGCAAAATGAGCAGAACCAAGGGAGCACTATACACAGCAACAGAAACACTGTTTTAAGAATAATTTGTATATATCCACCTCCAGCAAAAGAACTTGTAAATAGAAACAAACAAGACAAAGTTTTATATATACATATATTTCTTTATCAAATAATGCCTTCTCTAGTGTGGGGAGGGAAGAGAGCAAGGGACATACAAAAGAACTTTAATGTAAAAAACAAATTAATTTTTCAAAAAGAAGCTGTATAGTTTGCACAGAGGACACATTCTGATAAAACTATCCCAGCAGATCATCTAACGAGGATGAAGGTAACTGACAGGACTCAAATCTATCAGTGAATTAAGGGGACTAAGACTTCCCCTGGCTGAAAGGGCTGATGAGAATAATTTGTTCCATTGGCCATGAAGGCAGTTGAAGCAGGCACTGTGGAGTACTTGGAGTTTAGTTAGACATAGAAGAAGTCACAGTCATGTACTGCATCCTGAGCCATCACCAGTGGTCCTAACTTTTGTCCTACCACTGGACTGCACTGACTCTAGAAGAGAGAATAAGGTCAAAGACTTTGTCCAACTCTGTCTTATACCAATTCATTCACTAGTTAAGACCTCACCTTATGATGTCATTAGTCTCCTTCAAAAATGATAAAAGGGAAATGACAAATGTTGGAGAGGTTGTGGAAAAATAGGAACACTAATCCACTGTTGGTGGAATTGTGACGTGATCCAATCATTTTGGAGAACAATCTGAAATTATACTCAAAGAGTTATAAAACTGGGTAGACCTTCTGATCTAATAATACCACTATTAGGTCTATTTCCTAAGGTGGTAAAGGAAAAAGGAAAAGTATTAGCCCAAATATATGACCCCAAATGTAGTGTAATCCCAAGTATTTTGAAGGATAACTCAGAAAGAGGAAACACCCATTTTATTTTCTCCTTTTAAATTACAAATTTCTCTTTAACTCTGAATAATGCAACACTTTATATTCAAAGTTTTTTCAAGGTCCTGAAAACAAGTGAAAGAAGTTTTAATGTCAGCACTTTTATTAAATATGTATTACTTTTATATATACTTGTGAGAAACTACCTTCCAATATTTAATCATGCTCTCCTTCCTCTTCTATTTCCTCATCTTCCAAAGTGGAAACATCATTTGCATCATGCTTGTCACCCTCTTCTTCCCACAAAACACCGTCTTCACTACCATCCATACTGTTTGATATACAACATTTTTTAAATCCAAGCACAATGGACTTGGTAGAGGTTTTGTCCCAAGTGGTTTTGATCCATTTCCCTAATACAGTAACAGATGATTCCTTTATTTTTCCCGATGGAGTAAATTATGGTTTCTGGCCACAATGCACTCGTTACATTCTTTCCTCAAATGATCTCTGAATGGCTTAATAATTACTACATATAACACTTGTAATTGTGACATCATTCCTCCCAGAATAAGAACTAGGTCCATGTGCATTTCAGCAGTTCTCTTCTTCACATTTTTAGTCAGGTATGACTTGAATACATGGAGTATGAACATTCCTCTCTGACACAGTTACATACCCTGACGCCTACCCCAGACCACATTCAACCAATCTAACACAAGTTCTTCATTCATCCATCCCTTTTTCTTCACACAAAAGATGACTCCAGATAGTAACTTTTCCTTAGGTAATGTTTTACACCTTAAAATTATGTAAGGAGTCAGTTTTCAACCATTAGCTGTGACTGCAAGCATCAGGGCCATTTTGTTTTCTCATTTCCAGTAATGTTAATCAACACTGATTTGGCACCTTTAGTATTAACAGTGACATTTGATGGAATATCAAAACAAACAGGCATTTGATCGGCATTTCCCATCTGCCCCAGGAGATAGCCATGCTTTTTACGTATGCTGAGGCGCATAATAGACAACTTATGCTTTCAAAGCTGGAAGTGCTCAAATATAGTGGGAATGCGACTTCCAAAGGTGTATATTAGGGGAAAAACATTGTACTATATTTGAGCTAATACAGTATATGTTTTAAAATATTTCTATAAGCTCTTCTTGTGGTGGCAAAGAACTGAAAACTGAAGGGATATCCATCAGTTGGGGAATGGCTGTATTAGTTGTAGTATATGCTTACAATGGAATACTACTGTGCCTTAAGAAATTAAAAACAAGATTATAAAAAAACAACAAACAAACAAACAGAAAAGACTTTCTCTAGAGTAAGCAATATGTGTCTTTTTTTTTTTTTACAACATGATGAACAGGGAAATATGTGTTATATGATAATATATGTACAACCTATATTATATTACCTGCCTTCTTAAGGAGGGGGAGGGTTAGGGAGAGGGGTAAGAGGGAAGGGAAAAAACAAGACATAAGTCTTTGGACACAACTAATATGAAGAAAAAATGAAGGAGGAACAAAAATAACTAGACGTTCCAATGATCATACCACCTCTAGGAATTCCATCATCTCCAATAATAAAAATTTTGAATTCCATCCTTCAATGACAATACATTTTTCTAACCTCTCTCACCTCTAAATTCAATTTTAAAAAAACACAACATTTAATACACATCCACTATGTACCAAGCCCAAAGCTAAGTGCTGGAGATTTAAAGACAAAAACAAAACAAAAACAGACAATTCCTGCCCTTAAGGAAGTTACATTCTATCAGGTTACAGTTAGCCTACTTTCTCTTCATTCCCCCTTTTACTGCCAGTCTTTTGATCCATACCTATTTCCCCAGAACATTTGTCACTCTCACTTGCTAATAAACCCAGCCTTTACCATTTGGGTTTACTAATTTCATCATTCACTAGTTTCTATACTAGAATCCCTTGAATCTCTGATTTTCTATAACTCCCAGGTCTCTCTCTCTTCATCTTTCAGGAAACCCACCATCTGATTTCCCCACTCCTGTTCCTGAACTGCTAAGCTTGGTTGAAGTGATAAAACAGTTGATTTCACCAGTTACCAATTTATGAAGTGTGACCTCAGCTGAGCCTTTGCTCATGCTCAAAAATACTTCTATTCTTTGCTCATACACTCCTTTATCTCATCCTCCACAGTAACTATACCAAACCTTTCCTTTCACACCAAGCTCCCAATACTCATAATTATAGCAGATGACATAATCATCTATTTCAGAAAGAAGTCTGAAACAATATGACCTGAGGTCACTTAGCTTCCCTCCCTCTATTCCCCAATACTCTGTATTCTCAATTGATCTCTCCTTCTGAGGCATAGTACATAGAATACTGAATCTGGAGACAGGAAGATATGAGTTCACAAATCTTGCTTCAGACAGCATAAGTGGTTGGTTGGTTTGGTGTCATATTCAGAGGACCAAAATTACATTATGATGACATCTTTTGATTCATCACAACACAGAGAAGTTACTTAATGTTGTGATTGTTGTTTATCTATGAGGACCAACAACCTTATGGGGTAATGTCTTGACCAGTGAGTTAATGGGATTTAAGTAAGGCAGTGTTGCACAAAGTCATTGACCTTACTCTCTCTGCCAGAGTCATGAAGTCCAATAGAAAGACAAAAGTAAGGATGACTGGTGATGGCTCAGGATGCAATGCATGTCCTCAGCTTCTCCCAGGTCTACCAAACTGTAGGCATTTCATAGTGCCTGCTTCAGCCAACTTCATGGCTGTTGGAACGAAATGTTCTCATCAACCTCTTCTACAAGAAGTCTTTCAGTGTCTGGGGTAAACATTCTACCAATTCAAAGATTGGATTAATGCCTATCAATTACCCTCAAGCTAGTTTAGCCCACCTGCCAGAATTAGGTTTAGCAGGGTATGATAGCTCTGCATGCTATAGCTTTATAGCCACAGATAAGAGTCAGGAGAAAGGTGGATACCAAAGGTGACACTGAAAAAGGCTTGGCAAGTCCTCACACCAAAATTTTTATTTTACTCTCCCCTCCCCCAGAGAGAGTGAAAGAAAGAGAATACATATTTGTTACTTAAAAAAATAAAGAGGTAGAGTGACATTATAGATAGGAAATGTTGCATGAATTTTTATATAGAAGGCAGGAAGAGAATAAGCATTTATATACCATGTATCATGTGCCAGGCACTTTACAAATATTATTTCGTTTAATTCTTACAACAAATCTTTGAGGTAGGTGCTATTACTATTCCCAATTTACAAATAAGGAAACTAAGGCAAAAAGGGGTTAAGTGATTTGTTTAGTGTCACACAAACAATAAATGTTGGAGGCTAAATTTGAACTCAGGCCCTCCCGACTCCAGACCCAACATTTACATGCTATGCCATGTAGATGCCCTTATATCTGAATTATTTTATTTTATTTTATTTTATGACAAAAGATTTCTTGCAAAGTTAGAGTAATCTGTAAATGCTATTAATGTAAAAACATATCAATAAAACTAAAAAAAAAAAAAGAAAAAGAGAAGAAGCCAGGCGCACAAGCAGAATCAACAGGATTTTGCAGATTGGTTCTGGATGGGAAAAAGAGAGTAAAGATTCAAAGAGAATTCTGATGCTATGAACATAAATGAATGGAAAAAAATGGCAGCCTCCTCAACAGAAATGGGGAAGTTAAGAGGCAGGATAGGTTTAGGAGGAAAGACAATAAATTCTATGTTGTATTTTCTGAGTTTCCGATGACTTAAATGAAATATTCCAGATGGAGATACACAAGAGTTGGGGATATAGATTGCCATCATCAATGATTGCCTAAATGGCATACTTTTCAATGTATTTTTCTCAGTTCTGTAACAGTTTGGTGCTGAGCCTCCAGAGAAATTTTGATTGTTATAGTTCTCAAACTTTTATAATATCAGGACTGGAAAGGAACTTCGGGATTAGTCTAAAACATTCCTAAACTGGAATCTACCTTACACTTCTTAATCTAATCTCTGTGCAAATCCTCAGTAACAGGGCATTCTGAGGAAAGCTTAATCAACTTTTGTACAATTGTAATTACTAAGAAATTTTTTCCTCATGTTCAAAGAAATCTCCTTCTCTGAAACTTTTACCTGTACATTCTCTTCCCCATCATAGTATTTTCCCATGATAGATTGTGATCCAAACACAACTCTCTAACAATACAACAAAAAAAGTTCTCATTTTTCCAGTTCATTTCCAGTTGCCTCAAAAACTCATCATGTAGCATGACTTCCCATCCTCAACCATCCTGTTTATCCTCTTCTCAATGAATTCCCTCTATATTGTCAATATTACTTCTGAAATGAGGCACCAATATTGAATATAGTACTGCGGAAGTGCTCCAAGTAGGCAGAGTACAGTAGAATGTCTGCCTCCCTCATTTGGAACTCCCTTGATCTGTTTGTAGCACTTGATACCATGGACTACTCCCTCCATCTGGAGTCTCTTTCTCTTTCTTTTTAGCTTCTGAGATACCAGGCTTCTGGTTCTCTTCCTCCTTCCTACCTCTGGATACATTGCTTTGCTGTGTCCAAAATCCGAAGTTTTCATTTTTCTCCCCAAGCCCAGAAAAGTCCTTCTGACTTCACTTTCTCTTTTAGTGTCACTATCACTTATTCATGACTGAAACTTTTCTTTTAATAGCCAGTTATTTAGTCTTGGACATTTTATTTCCCTGATCTCTCATCTGCCATTGATTTTATTCCCATTGAAACTTACCCTCATTACAAAATCTTATTATCTCCCTCTTGGACAATTGTAATTCTCCCCATTCATCTTTCGACATCCAACCAGATGCCCAATATCACATCCTAGAGCACTTTCTGACCTAAAGTGCCCTTCTGGGCATTGTTCAGTCATATTCAACTCTTCTTGACACCATTTAGGATTTTCTTTGCAAAGATACTAGAGTGGTTTTCTCTTCCTTTTTCGGCTCACTTTATACATGAGGAAACTGAGGCAAACAGAAATAAAGGACTTCCCCAAGTCATGCAGCTCTAAGTGTCTGAGGCCAGACTTAAACTCAGAAAGATGAATCTTTCTGACTCCAGGCCCAGTAATCTATCCACTGTGCCACTTAGCTGCCCCTCTGGAGATTAATAACTGCTAATATACAGTTTCTGCAAAACTTCATCCACAAATAATAGTGATAGTTTCACCTACTAGAATGTAAGTTCCTTAGAGACAAGGATTGTCTTGACTTTTATCTTTGTATCCTTGGGACACAGTGCAGTTCAGTAAAAGGTTATTTTTTTTTCCTTTTTTTCATTCTCCCTCAATCTATCCTGTATACTGCTTTCAGAAATATCTTCCTATTGGTCAGTTCATTCTTTTAACTCCCTTCTACTTATAGTCAAGTTCCAACCTCTCTACCTAACATTTGAGGCTCTCCACATTCTTGTGTTATCTCCTCTTCCATGTTTTCTTTACTCCAGCCAAACTTACTCCCCTCTGAAAAATCTACTTTTCCTGCCTCAGTGCCCTTTTGAATCTACTTTCCTACCTTAGTGCCTTTGTGAACACTCTTCAAGGTGCCTACAATGTCTTTCTCACCAATTGGACTGCTGGGGACACAAAAATATGAAGATAGTACCTGTCCTTGAGGAACTTATAGTATAATAGAGTCAACATGCAAACCACTAAGGTATAAACAACATCTGGATTCATTTTTTCAAGTGGAATATAGATGCCTCTTCTTTCTTGATCCCATCCCCCAAAGCCTATAGTAGCTTTTCTCCTCTCAGACCTCACACAGTCTTTTGTTTACACAGCTCTAAGGTAACATAGGGCAAAGAGTACTGCACCTGGGGAGTCAGGAGACCTGACTCTGACCTCTGACTTTGCCACTAACTCAGTCTTCGGTAACTTGACTTCTGAATCTTGTTTCTTCACCTGTAAAATAAGCAAATCCCTTCCAACCCTAAATCATATTAACTATGGCCTGAGAAAAGACAAACAACCATGATGCAAGGGAAAGTGAGATTGAGTTCAGAGAGGCAGTCAAGGCAAAGTACTGTGGGAAATTTGATAGGTGAGAGTTCAATACATTAGGGAAGAATGCAAGGAAAAGGTAGCACTTAAGCTGGGCATTGCTGGAAAGGAGACTTTTACAGGCTGAAATGGACTAGGTACAGTGATGGGCAAACTACAGCCCACGGGCCAGATTGGGAGAGGGAGGAGGCCTGAAATGTTCTATCCAGCCACAAGACATTATTCCTAATCTAATGAATACAATGAAACTTCGAAAGAGTTGCCTTAGAAACAGACTGACAGATGAGCATTTCCTTTCATTTGGCCCCCTCTTTAAAAAGTTTGCCCATCACTGGACTAGGGCAGTCAATTCAGGCATAGAAGACATCACTTTTAAAAGGTCCTCAGAATAAAAAAATAAACCTATTAAATGCTTTTTCCTTTGATGGGTAACAGTTATAGGAAAGACTATTTTGGTATTTGGGACATCTAAAGATTTTTCAGCAAAACTATTTCAATTTCTATTACTATTCTAAAGCTAATTCCTAAAGGTATAACAATAGTATCATCAATAACTGCAAATCATAATAGAGCTGAAAGGCTACCTCAATTGTAAGTACATAGAGGTCCCTCCTCTTCTGTTCCCTAGTCTTAAAATCCATATGTATTGAACACCTTTAACAAGTTACTTCTTGACTAGCTACACTGTGTAACCTAGAAACATTCCCAATGTATTTTGGTGCTATTGGCTTATCATATGATGGTGTATTGTTAGTGGTACCCAGAAATTCTTGCTCAGTCAGCAAGCAAGTATTTATTATATCTACTAGGTTGTCACTAAGCTAAGTCCTTGAAGTACAAAGAAAGGCTCTGAGGATACAAAATGCAAAGAGTCCCTGCCCTTGAAAAGCAGACAGTCTAACAGAGAGACAACCTGCATACAAGATCTATAAAGATAAAAGAGAGATCAACCAAAGGAGGCACTGGCATTAATGGGAATTGGGAAAGATTTCTTGAAAAAGACTGGATTTGAGCTAAGAAGTAGAGAGCCAGGAAATGGAGATGAGGAGGAAGAGAATTAAAGACTAGTGTAACTAGATCCTATGAGGGGTGCATGGAAAGGGGCTGTAATGTATTTTTAAAAATTAGAACAGTAGGGAATGGGGAAGATGATGAAAGACTTCAAACTTAACAAAGAACTTAAAATCAATAAAGATTTAACCACCTACTGTGTGACAGGCACTATGCTAAGCACTGTGGAATACAAAGAGTCAAGCCATTCCCCAATTGATAAATAGGCAAGAGACATGAATAGGCAATTTTCAGATAAAGAAATCAAAAGAGTCAATATGCGCATGAGAAAGTGTTCTAAATATCTAATAATTAGAGAAATGCAAATGAAAACAACTCTGAGGTACCACCTCACACCTAACAGATTGGCTAAAATGAAAGAAGGGGAGTGTAATGAATGTTGGAGGGGATGTGGTAAAATTGGGACATTAATGCATTGCTGGTGGAGTTGTGAACTGATCCAACCATTCTGGATGGCAATTTGGAACTATGCCCAAAGAGCAATAAAAGAATGCCTGCCCTTTGATCCAGCCATAGCATTGCTGGGATTGTACCCCAAAGAGATCATAGATAAACAGATTTGCACAAAAATATTTATAGCTGCGCTCTATGTGGTGGCAAAAAACTGGAAAGCAAGGGTATGCCCTTCAGTTGGGGAATGGCTGAACAAATTGTGGTATATGTTGGTGATGGAATGCTATTTTGCTCAAAGGAATAATAAACTGGAGGAATTCCATGTGAACTGGAAAGACCTCCAGGAATTGATGCAGAGTGAAAGGACAGAGCCAGAAGAACATTGTACACAGAGACTGATACACTGTGGTAAAATAGAATGTAATGGACATCTGTACTAGCAGCAATGCAATGACCCAAGACAATTCTGAGGGAATTATGGAAAAGAACACTACCCACATTCAGAGGAAGAACTACAGGAGTGGAAACACAGAAGAAAAACAACTGCTTGAACACTTGGGTTGATGAGGACATGATTGGGGATGTGGATCCGAAAAAGACCACACCAATGGAAATTTGAGTTAGCTGGGGGGTGGAGGGAGTGGGGTTAAGGGGGTGAAGAATAAAGTAAAATCATGAATTATGTAACCATGGAAAATTTTTCTAAAAATAAAAAATTATTTAAAAAAAAAAAGACAGTTTCTGTCCTCAAGAAGTTTACAGTCTAATGGGGAGAAAGCATGTGTCTACAAAGAAAGCTATAAACAGGAAATAATTAACAGAGGAAAGCACTGGAATTGAGTCCAGCTATGGGAAACAGCCAGAGAAAATGCCTGGTGCCAAAGAGATAAAGTGTCTTGTTTGTGAAAAAGCCAGGACCTGATAGGCATCACTGGAATGTGTTGAATAGAACTGTAACTAGGTCAGGACTTCCCTTTTGGAAGATGACTTTGACAGCTGAGTAGAGGATGGACTGGAGAATGGAGAGAAGAGAATCAAAGAAACTAACCAGAAGACTAAGGCTCTCCACCCCCAAGTGAAATTAGAAAATCTAAAGCTAGAATTTGATTCGTCAAAACTTACCAAAACAGGGTTGTTTTGTGTTTTTTTTTCCTCAGTCAAAATGTAAATATGCAGGTAAGAGATAATATAGGAAAGAATGAAAAAAGAAAGCAGGTTTTGGTTAGGGAGAATTTGGAGATAATTTAAGGACCCTAGAGCCTGAAGGGACAGAAACAAGATGAAAAAGGAGGGCTGGAAGCCAAAGGCTGAGGCTAACAACATTTTGCATAAGTACAGTAATTCATTTTTTTTCCAACTGATTCACGGAAGGATACTTGCTAATTTAAGTAGTTATGAGTTCTTCTCCCAACCTCCAACCCAGTAGCAGATGATTCATTTGCTTAGGGCCAATTAGTGCACGCTCAGTTCCTCAGGTGACCTAGAGCAGGAAGGCAAGCTAGGCAGACCTAAGGACTTTAGTGGAGGAAGGGGTTCTGCCTGGTCTGTAGTCAGTCAGAGAAAATAAAAGGAAAGAGGGAATCTACTAGTTGTCAATATGTCACAATTTGTCTCATTTAATCTGGTGGGTATGTGTGTGTGCTCTCCTGTGTATGCGCGCGCTCTCGTAACAGGATTACCCCCACTCCCTAAGCACACTTTTGAGCAAATATATATACATGCAATATATATAATAGAGTATATATGTACATATATATTTATAAAATTTTCCTTCATCTCTATACATTCATAAAAGTTCATAAGGCTTAAAGTCCAGGAGTTTGTTCAGTTAAAGGATATCGAGTTGGTTTTGAATTTTACTTCAATAACTGTCCTGAAATCTTCAAACCCTTACAAAAAGCTGGGGATAGGGGTTGGGGGGGGGGCAGGGGGAGGGTTAGCAACAAACAAATATTTTTTTTTTCTCAAAGTTAGTGGTTTTCTTCCTAGAAGTGGTAGGGGGAAAGAGGAAGGACAGTGATTTAAATAAAGTTAGGCAAGCACACCTTAAGAACAAACTTTTTTGACTACCAGCAGGGGAGCTCTTCAGCATTTTTCCCCAGACCCATTCAAACAAAAGAAGCCCCAGTTCCCTCGCGTCCCCCACCCCACCCCCTCAGCCGGGCACCCTAAGGTCGCCTCAAGCCGCACCGCCCCCTCGCCCCGCCAGCCATACTTACTCCTCAAAGCCCCAATAAGCAGGGATCCGTCCTTAATGAGCTCTTTAATGAACTTATTGGTCCGTTCCAGCTCAATCTCGTGACACTGGAGACGCTCCCTGAAGTCTGGGCTATCCAAGTAGGAATCACTGAACTCCAGAGTGGGCAGCCCCATGGCACCGACGCGACGCCGGCGGCAGCTGCCTGGGACTCTACAGGGCAAATGGAAAATAAAGCCAGCCCGGGAATCCGACCCTGGAGAGACCGAGAACCGAAGCAGGAAGGCGAAGAGGAGGGCCGCGTCGCTCAGAGAAAGGTGCACAGAAAATGGGGGTCCCCTTTACCCCTGTCCACCTCCTCGGTACGCTTCTTTTCAGGAGTTACAGCGATCCCCCCCTGCTCAATCTCCTCCTGAGGACAAGGAAGGTGAAGTGCAGGCGGACTGCGAATGAGTGGGTCTGATTAGGTGGCTGTCATCTGGTTGCATTGTTGCTCAGGGGCATGAAGGGCTCCTCCGTCTCCAGGCTTCTTAGTTAAAACTGGAAAGTTTCTCAAGCGAAGGCGGCTGCAGCTGCTGCAGCTGCTGCTGCTGCTGCTGCTGCTGCTGCTGCTGCTGCTGCGGCCCCAGTGGCTGCTTGCAGACACTTCCGGCAGCTCCGCTCTCTCTCTCTCCCTCTCTCTCTTGACAATCTTTTGCTCTGTGAGCCCAGAAATGCTCCGCTGCAACTGTTCGGGCAGTGGAAACCCTCCCCCAAAACGGACACAAGCCCAGAGAGTGGTGCGAATTGTGTCTCTGGCTCACAGACCCTCCCCCTGACCGCTTCACTCTTACCCCACTCCACCCCGCCCCTTTTACCCCTTTACCCTCTTCACCCCCACCCACAAGCCACCCTTCTCCGCCACAGTATCCTTGCTCCAGCACACAAACACACCCTTTATTGCTCTCCTCCGGTCTGGCAGCATCTTTACTATTAACCCTCCCCCTCCTCACCGGCTCCAACCCACTGGTCTTATCTGCTGTGACTTATTACTATGAACCCCACAATCCCCTGCCATTCAAAAGCACCCAATTTCCCCATTTTACCTACATCCCTGAAGAGATTTATAACTAGAGAACACTTCAACATCCCGTAATGTTTGGGGCAAATTGTTAAGGGGAGTAGTAAAGTTAGAGAAGGCAAATTTAGACCTCATTAGTCCTTCCTTCACCCCTTTTTATTTTGCTATATGGATTTATTTAAATTCCAAGATAAAGTGATTTAATCTTTTTTTTAAAGAAAACTAACTCGCCCTATATGTTAAAAGAAAATCCTATAGATCTGAATGTTTTCTTCTCTCCTCAAAAACTATATAGTGGCTTTCTTTCTCTACCTCCTACTCCCCTCATTACCCCTCAATTCCAAGTCTAATCTCCAGCAAATCTCCCTTTGGTGAGAAGATTTTGTTAATATTTTTTCCAGAAAAAGACCCATTTGTTCAACTTTCAGACCTTAAAACAATCTTATTTACCTTCTCCCAACAGCTTTTTGGATTAAAAAATTACAAAATGAGAACAGAGTTCAAAAATAATAGTCAGCCCTCCATCATGGCTACTCCTGGTAGTTTGGATGGAAAGGATTCTTTCCTCTAGAAATACCTGCAAGGGGAAAAAAAAAAAAACCTGCTACTTAACATCAATCTCATACAGTCAGCCTATATGGTCTGAGAATTCAAACTTTTTTAAAAGGATCTGTTTTTAATTTATATGTTTGCATTGCTTTGTCCATGTGAACCATCTGTTAAAAGACTGTATTAGTCAGATCATGGGAAAAATTCCATTAAATTCCATTAAAATGCTTTACAATTTTTTCCCAATTAAAACAAACTTTGGGGACCTTCAGGATTTCTTTTGGTTTCAGATGATTTTTTAACAAAGGATTGACAAAAAGATAAGATAAAAATGGCTGAAATAAATATCTGATTTAAATCCATGTAGGGCGGGAAATAACAAAGTTAATGACCTTCTGTCTATAGCCTACCTCATTATTTCTAAACATATTATAAGCAAGATGGCCAGACACCAGAAGATACTTGAATTCTGAATATTTGGACTTTCTATGTCTTTTGATGAAATATTATGCTTTAATGTATTTAATGCCTTCATTCTTCATTCCCAGAGTATGTGCCACATGTTGAAGAGAGGCTGGCTCCTCTTCAGGCAGGGTGATTTTACATCTGTTCATAGCACAGCCACAAAGGAAAAATCAACTATGCCAAACAAATAGGTCCCTCTAAGCCTTTTCGAAGGGGCAGCCAAAAAAAATCATAAATCTAATGGCAGCTGTTCAGAAATGGAAACAGGATGAAATTTTCATAATATGTTGTAAACAGTACCTGTTGGTATGAAATGGGTTCTTTCCTGAGAGATAACTCTATAGGTATGGCTAAAAAAAGAGAAAGAATTCATTAAATTAATTTTTAATGACCAGGAATCAATTGTGGGTCTTTTTTTCTTACAACTCATATAATTTCTAATATGCTAAAATGATTTGTTTTACATCTTAGTTTACTGAATAAGGTGAGAGCTTGCATTAATAACATCCATCCTTTATTTTAGTCAACAATATTAATGAATCTCTGAAGTGGGGGGTGGGGAGTGGAGGTTTTCAATATATAGAGAAGAATAAGTGCTTCAGGCTTTAAGAAAATGTATAGAAGAGTAGAAACAAGGTACAAAGTATCTATATGCCAACTTCCCATTTCATAAGGAAAACTTTCTCTTTTAGTGCATACTTATATTTCAACTGTCTCAGTTTTTAGTTTCCTGTGTATGGTATTTCAATAGGAGACAGCTGGTGTCGTGGAAAAGCTCATTGGGCCAGAATCATGAGGTCTGGGTTTAAGCTCTGGCTTTGCTGCTAACTTTAGGTAAGTCATTCTCTGGGTCCAATTTCTTCATCTGTAAAATGAAGGGGTTGGATTATACGACTATTAAGCTCTCTTCTAGATTTAATATTTTGGCTTCCATTCTAACATTCAAATGTTAAAATGGATTGTTATTTGCAGGTGCTTTGGAGGTTTCTCCCCACCAACCAGACCCTTGATTTCATCAGGATAAAGAATACTCTACAGAAACTCCCTCTACCAATGGAGATCAGCAATTTATTTTTAATTTCCAGTCTTAGAGAGATTAAGTAATTTACCCAAAGTCTCTGAGGAGGTAAATGTCAGAGGCAGAATTTAAACACAATTTGTCCTGTCTTAGAAGCCCTATCCAGTAAGATGAGAGGCAGCCCATCTTCCTTAGTAGATTACTGGTGGCTTATTTCTATAGTTTCTACTTTAATTATAAGGGATGGTCAGGCTTCTTCTGTAGCATTAGTAATAGTGCAAATAGCTTTGATTTGGAGGAATGATGGTGTCATGGAAAAGAATACCATCTCTGAGAATATGAAGACGAAGATTTCAAATTCTTACTCTGCTGTTTACTACCTGTGTGATTCAGGGCAAGTAAAAGGGGCCTCCATTTCCCTAAAACCATGGTGATGAATCTGTGGTATGTGTGTGAGAGGGGGCACTCAGAGCCCTCTCTATGGGCACACATGCCATCACCCTAGGACAAAGTTCACCAGAGTTCATTACTAGAAAGCCAGAGGGGCTGGGATGCTCCCCTACTCCCCACCCCATAGGCATCTGAGGACATTTCTCACATCACCCTCCCCTCTAAAAGGGCCACCATCACTGCCTTAAGTCTTGGACTAGAAAACCCCTAAAGTCATTTTCAACTTTATATCTATGATAATATGAGTGGAAAGGCAGACTCTGCTACCTATTACATATATAATTTGGGGTCAAGTTAACAAACATTTATTAAGTGCTTATTATGTGCCAGGCACTGTGTTGAGGGCTAGGCATACAAATATAAGGAAATATAAAGGCAATCCTTCCTCTTAGGACTCTTACAGTGAAAGAACTGAAAAGGAATGGGACTTTGGAAATATATTGGATCATGAGATGGTAGCAAAGTTCAAAGAGTGAAGCAAGGTTGGTCTTCAAAATAGAAACTGCAGAAGAACTCACCAATGGGAGAAGGGGGCTTCAAGGGCAGAAGAAAAAGGAAGCTGAATCATGGTAGCAAGGTAAGCCATTAAATTTCTTAAATATAAATTTCTTCATGTATTAAATGAAAAGAATGAAATCGCATCTCTAAGGTTCCTTCCAACTCCAAATCTACAATGTAATTTACACAATTAATTGAGAGAAATGAGTAGCTTAATTTTCTTCTTTTTTAAAATAAACCCTTACTTTCTATCTTAGTAACAACTTTAAGACTGAAGAGCAAGAGCTAGACAAACAGGATTTAGTGACTTGCCTAGGGTCACATAGAATATGAACAATCTTTTTGTTGAAAGTTCTTTCAAATAAAAGCCTTTGCCTTCTTTCTTTTACTGCAAAGTATAAACAAAAAATAATTCCACCCACTCAAAAAACCATATCTAAATATTATGGTATCTTAGATCAGTTAACTTTACATATAAGATAGAGAAAATTGTCAATATATAGCTGACTAGCCAAGTAAGTAGTAAACAGAATTTTTAATTTTCATTCTTATTTTTGGAGGAAATATTGTTTTAATTATTTTTAAAAAGAAAAAAATCCAAAGAAACAATATAGATTAATAAATTAATGTGTTAGTAAGTCTACTTTAAAATGAGAATTAGCTAACATAATATCTTTATTGGTTGTATAGATGCTCATTACTTTAACCACAAAATATTCTAACATAATACTTCCTGGTGCTTTCAGAATGTAAGAATGAGATTGCTTAATCATTTGGGCAGGTTTAGGATGCAGGCACTGACAAACTGGGAAGGTCAAATTCAAGTCTGCCTAGTGAATATGATTTAAAATTGCTATTTAATGTTATCTTCCTCTGTCTTTCATTCCCAAGATATCTTTTCAGATAACATGGCCTCTGGAATACATAAATACAGTATAAAATAGAGAGCTGTGTGTACTCCTTGGTCTTCTCTATACTTGTACTGAGACTATATATATCTGTCTTATAGTTTGCAAGACCTGTCACTACCTGTATCCCTACCTAACCCCTCATGTTATCTTTTCTGAAAGAATGTTCCTTGAGGGCAAGATTTGGATAATTTTAATTGGACCTTGTACTTCTTTAGCATAACAGCACAAAACAGCACCCATACAACACAACAGTATTGCTCCCAAATGCCCAACATGTGATTGAAGGGAAAAAAAAAAAAGCAGAATACAAACAGGAGGTGACAAATGGTTTATTTTCAAAACTGCATAAAAAGAAATCTAAATTTCAAAGCACTGGACTTTCCAAGATAAATTTCAGGGAAGAGAAATATTACATGCAAAATTGATCCCATTGACATTTGCTGCTATTATCAAAATTCTAATTGTTCTAATTCTATTACCTCCCCATATAAACATGAATAATAAGACTTAAAGACACATCCAGTGATTTTTCCATAATTGTATATATATGTAGATGCATTTAGTAAATCTGATGGCACTTGTTAGAACAGTAAGAAACATGAATATTTTTGCAGTACCTTTTCACAAGAGTACTCTTTAATTTAGGAACAATCCTATAAGTAGAAAAAGAAAAGAAAAATAATTCATTAAGTAAATTGCAATGAACAAGATGTAGTATGGTAATTTACCAATCTAAATTCTTTTCTTTGATTTTTCCTCTTTTTTTTTTAAGGCACTCATTCTCTAAGAATCAAGAACTCAAATAGAAATATATCTTCTTTTTGTCATCACTTGGCAAATCAATCTGTCAATAACATTCACTGACCACCCTGTATGTAGTTTACTGTACATGCCTCCATGCATGTAGGGTATTTACAATCTCTCTTCTATCTAGTGGCATTGATCTGGTTATGTGTATCCGTTGATGGAAAATTTTTAAGCAGTTCCCTAATGCTTACCATATAAAGTTCAAGCTCCTATGCCTGGTATTCAAGACGCTTCATGATATTACCTCCTACCTACTACTACATGCTCTGACTAAACTGCTCTGAATGTACCCCATGCTTTCCCACCTTTTATTCATACCTCTTCTTTATGTTCAGTAAGGTCTTCCTTCCCTTGTTCTTTAAAGATCAATTCAAATGATAACTTCCTCCATGAACCTTACTACTTATCCATCATGTAGCCCTTTGTTTTGTGTTTCTCCCTTCATATGTGTATAATATAATACTATATACTGTATGATAGAAGGGGCAAGGGAATCCCTTGATCTGCTTGGCTAGGAAGGATACCTCCCAGGGAGATCAGTGAGTATATATTAATGGCATATAATTTGGCCAGATGAGTCTGAAATAGGACCTTAATCTTCTTTTTTTGTTTCTTCCCTGAGCATGGGTCTGAGCCCAGCAAAGAGGCTGCTTCTATCCTTGGCGAATGCCTCTTGAGTTATAGAGATCAAGAATTTCTGGATTGGGTGCAGGCTTCCTAGCTGGAAATAAAAGATATTCTGTAATACTTTCTAAGAAAAGAGCACCACCACCAGGTTGAAATTGAAAGAATTAAGAATTCCCAAGCCATAACCTGGCTGGCTCTGAAATCCAAATTGTCAAATAGACAAGTGTGAAGTGAACGTGAAAATATCTATTTTTAAGCTCCACAAAGCTATCTTATCTCCCTGGAGAGTATAATAGGTGTGATGGGTTATTGTTTTATGTTTTAAGTATTTCTTAATGTATGCTTCTTAGTCTTTTTTAAGCATTGCTGTTTTTGTGTTTTGTTTTTTTTTGTTGTTGTTGGAGGAAATAAATAGCTGTCCTAGATTTGAAATCTGCTTTTTAAAATCAGAAAATTTTGTGAAAGATATCTCATTATTCCTTTTTGGAATAATAACCCTAGATGTAAGGCATACCTAAACTTAATTTTAAAGATTTACTCTAAATTCTACTCCAGAATAAGGGCACAATATAGTAGCCAAATGGTAAAATTCCTGACTTTCCTCTTTGGAGTCAGGCTTCTCCCAGGATGAATTTGAGCTCCATATAAATGCAGAACCAGTGCCCCACCCTCACCCCAGGCTACAGGGTGAGAAGAGTTATCTGTATTTGTTTTCATTTCTCCCACTAGATAAATGATGGTGTGTTACCCAAATTTTCTCTTCTCCTGCCCATAAACTATTTCAGTGCTTTACACATGAGGTACTTAATAAACTTTTGCAGAATGAATTATGCATAACATACTACTACTTACAACTCTTTTTTTAAAAACCCTTACCTTCTGTCTTAGAACTGATACTAAATATTGGTTCCTAGGCAGAAAAGTAGAAGGGCTAGGCATTGAAGATTAAGTGATTTATCCAGGGTCACACAAGTAGGAAGTGCCTAAGGCCAAATATAATCCTAGGCTCTTCCTTCCATCTCCAGGCCTGACTACCTATCTACTGAGCAACCTAGCTGCCCCTACTTAAAGCTCTTTTTTTATTGTTGTTACCATTTTTAAATATATAATATAATATGTAACATAATAATAATATAATACACGATTTCTTATAAATATGAAGAGAAACAAATTCTCACATTAGCTATGTCCAAAAATCTGTCTCATTCTTTTTTTTCTCCTACTTCTCCCTCCCCAAGAAGGCAAAATTTAATATAGGTCGTATATATATTATTGTAGAATACATATTGCCCTGTTCATAATGTTGTTAAACAAGGTACATATTGCCCACACTATAGAAAAATTCATGAAGGAAATAAAGTGAAGGAAAGTATGTTCCAATCTGCATTCAGACTCCATCTGTTCCTTCTATGGAGGTAGAGATACTTTTTCACTAGAGTCCCCTAGAGTCGTTCTGGATCCTTGCCTTGTTAATAATAGTCAAATCTTCACAGTTGATCATCCTACATTATTGTCATTAATATATTCTGCATCACTTCATTTAAGTCTTTCCAAGTTTTTTTTTTAATGATCATCGTGTTTGTCATTTCTTAAGGCCCAATAGTATTCCTTTACAATCATATAACATAACTTGTTCAGCCATTCATCAATTGAATATTCCTTCAGTTTCACACTTCTTTGCCACTACAAAAAAGAGCTGCAAAAAAGAGCTGATAGAAATATTTTAGAACATACAGTTCCTTTTCCTTTCCTTGATCACCTTAGAAAATAAACCTAATAGTGGTATTCCTGGGTCAAAAGGTGTATACAGATTTATAATTCTTTTAGTATAATTCCAGATTGTTATCCAGAATGGTTGAGTCAGTTCACAGTTCCACTAACAATGGATTGGTGTTCCTATTTGTCCACATCCCTTCTAGCATTTGTCATTTTGCCCTTTTATCATTTTAGCCAATCTGACAGGTGTGAGATGATATCTCAGAGTTATTTTGATTTGCATTTCTCTAATCAATAATGATTTAGAGCATTTTTCATATAGTTACATATAGCTTTTTTCTTTAAAAATTGTCTGTTCATATATTTTTGTTATGGGGGACTTGAGGTGAACCCTCTGGGTTCTAGAAAGGTATCCTTTGCGAGAATGTAAGACTCTGAAACTTAGCTTAAAAATAAAAAGAGAAATTTATTAATTTAGAAGATAATGTTAAATCCAGGCCAGGAGGACAGCATAGGTGGAAAACTGCCTCCCAGATGACATTAATTCTGGGGTCTTTTATGCTCTTTACAACAATGAAGATGTGACCCCATACCCTGGTGAAGACATGACTCTAGAATGCTATGCACTGAGGCACAGGAGGTGGTGGTGGGGGGGGTGGTCATCTGAACAGGGTCTGCCTGAACACATAGGGGATGACCCTCATAGCTTAAGGGACATGACCAAGAGATGTCTTAGATACAACCATATGGTATCAAGGCATAGCCTGGAGGTGTATCTCTGTCCATCTCAAATCTAAAGGGCAATGCAAGGAGAATATTCTTCTCAGGGTCTTATCAGGAGACACAAGAATGTAAGGGATCAAAGGAATTTCCTGTTTACAGTTTAGCCTAAAATACTTCTATAATTTGGGGTACAATGCCCATGCCATCTTGACCATTCATCAATGGGTCATATTCTTATATATTTGAAAAAATTCACTATATATTTTAGATATGAGGCATCTAATCAAGAAACTTTCTATGAAGTTCCTCCCCCAACTTATTTCTTTCCTTCTAATTTTGGTTACATTAATTTTATTTGTACATAAACTTTTCAAATTAATGTAATCAAAATCATCAGTTTTACATTTCATGATGCATTCTATTTCTTGTTTATAAATTCTTCTACCCATAAATCTGACATACTCCCTGTTCTTCTAATTTGCTTATAATATCTCCCATTATACCTAGTTCATGTATTTGTGTTGATCTTACTTTGGTAAATGGTATAAGATATCTAATTTCTGCCAAACTGCTTTTCAGTTTTCCTAACAATTTTTACCAGATAGTTAATTCTTATTCCAAAAACTTGGATCTTTCCCTTTGTCAAACACAAGGTTATTATTATCTATTATGACTATTTGTTGTAGGTCTATTCTGTTCCACTGATTTACTTTTCTGTTTCTTAGCTAGGACCAGATAGTCTTGATAATTACTGCTTTAAAATATAGTTTGAAATCTGGTACTGCTAGACCTCATTCCTTTATATTTGTTTTCACTATTTCTTGTGATATTCTGGACCTTTTCTTTCTCCAAATGAATTGTTATTATTTTTCTAATTCAATAAAATATTTTTTAGTAATTTAATTGGAATGGCAGTAAATAAGTAGATTAGTTGAGTCAGGATTGCATTTTAATTATACTGGTTCTGTCCACCCATGAGTAATTACTATTTCTCCAATTATTTAAATCAGTATTTGAATAAAAATATTTTTAATTATGTTCATATAGTATCTAGATTTGTTTTGGAAGATATATTTCTACATTTTATTCTATCTGTGGCTAATTTAAATGATAAATCTCTTAGTATCTCTTCTTGCAAGATTTTATTAATGATGTGTAGAAATAATGATTTATTCTGCTACTTTGCTAAAATTGATATTCAATTGATTTTTAGTTGAATCTCTAGGATTTTCTTTATATCATCATATCATCTTCAAAAAGAGTTAGTTTTATTACCTTTTTGCCCCTCCTGATACCTTAAATTTATTTTTCTTCTCTTATTGCTATTGCTAGCATTTCTAGGACATTCTTATTTTACTCCTGTTCTTATAGGAAAGACTTCTAACATCCCTATTACAAATAAGGTTTGTTGATGATTTAAAATATCTACATATTATTCTAAGGAAAAAATTCATTTATACCTATGCTTTCAAGTGTTTTTAATAGGAATGAGTGTTTTATTTTGTCAAAAGCTTTTTTTCTCCCCTTATAACACAATATTTTGATTTTGTTACCTTTTTGCTGATGTAATCAATTATGGTAATAGTTTTCCTTATATTAAACCATCTCTGTATAATCCTGTTTGGCCATAATGTATATAATCTTTGTAATATATTGCTTTATTCTCCTGGCTAATATTTTATTTAGAATTTTTGCATCTATATTCATTAATGAAATTAGCCTATAATTTCCTTTTTTTATTTTTGCTCTTCCTGGTTTAGGTATCAGCACCATATTTGTTTCATGAAAGGAATTTGACAGGATTCTTTCTTTACCAATTGTTCTAAATAATTTATTTGATATTGGAATTAGATGATTTTTAAATTTTTGAGAAAATTCACTTATAAATTCATCTGCTCCCAATGCTTTTTTCTTAAGAATTTCTTTTATAGGGGCAACTAGGTAGCTCAGTGGATTGAGAGTCAGTCCTAGAGACGGGAGGTCCTAGGTTCAAATCTGGCCTCAGACACTTCCCAGCTATGTGACCCTGGGCAAGTCACTTGACCCCATTGCCCACCATTACCACTCTTCCACCTATGAGCCAATACACAGAAGTTAAGGGTTTAAAAAAAAAGAATTTCTTTTATATCCTGTTCAATTTTTTCCAATAGAGATTTATTTAAATATTCTATTTATTCCTCTATAAGTCTAGACAATTTATATTTTTATAAGTATTCATCCATTTTACTTAAATTGTTAAATTTTTTGGCATTCAATTGAGAAAAATAACTCCTAGTAATTGCTTTGATTTCATCTTCATTAGTGGTAAAGTCACCTTTTTAATTTGATGCTGGTGATTTGTTTTTCTTCTTTTTTAAAAAAAAATCATACAATGGTTTATATATTTTGTTGGGTTTTTCATAAGAACAACTCAGATTTATTTAGTAATTCAATGGTTTTTCTTACATTCAGTTTTGTTCATTTCACCTTTGTTAGAATTTCCAATTTAGCATTTAATTGGGAATTTTTAATTTGTTCTTTTTTCTAATTTTTTAAAATTGTATATTAAATTCATTGATTTATTCTTTCTCTATTTTAAATATATATATGCATATATATATACATATATAAGCTTTTAGAGAGAGATAAATTTTCCTCTAATTACTGCTTTTTCTGTATCCCATAAATTTTGGTCTGTTTTCTCATTATCATTTTCTTTAATAAAGATTGTTTCTGTGACTTGTTCTTTAACCCACTCATTCTTTAAGATTAAGTTATTTAACCTCTAATTTTTATTCTGCAATTCCATGGCCCTTTATTAAATATAATTGTTACTACATTGTAATCTGAAAATGAGGTATTTAATAGTTCTACTTTTTTGCATTTAATTATAAAATGTTTGCATCTTAATATATTGTCAACTTTTGTCAAAGAACCTTTATTGATAAAAAAGGTATATTCTTTCCTATCTTGTACAATTCTCTCCAGATATCTATCATATCTAGCTTATCTAAGATTTTATCTCTTTACCTTCTTACTTACTTTTTTTTGTGGTTAGATTTATTCATTCTGAGAGAGGAAGGTTTAAATTCCCCAACTATTATAGTTTTGTTATCCATTTCCACCTCTAGCTCCTTTAGCTTTTCTTTGAAAAATCTAGGTAGTATAACAATTGACATTTATATCTTTAATATTGATAATGCTTCATTATCTATGGTACCTTTGAACATAATATAGTGTTTTTGTTTAACTTTTCACTAGACTTTTTTCAGCTTTAACCTTGTCCTAACAATGAAGTTTTCAAATGGAAACCTCCTCTCAAATTTCTAATTCACTGATGCCATCTATTTAACAAATTCTTATTGAATTCCTACTAACTCTGCTAGACTGTAAAGTCCAGGAGAGTCTTAATTATCTTTGTAATTAGGCATTTAATAATGAGTGCTTCCTCAACTTTTCATTGATCCCTTGGTCCCTGAGACTGTAGTTATACTGAAGATCATTGGCAATTAAGCAAGAAAGAACCACCTTCTCAGTAGGCTATAAGTAGAAAAGGTACAGTGTTCCTCCAAGAATGATGATTGAGATGCTACCAGCCTCTCTCCCTTGCACTTCCAGTAAGGAGTTGGAGGGAATTTATTTCTTACCCATCCAGAAACAATGACGGTTACATGAACATGGAATTGAAAACAGACCTTGTGTACGGTGAGCCTGCATCCTGGCTGCCTTCTTCAGCTATTGTTTCTGACCTAAGCTCAGCAAATAATCCTGAGAAATGAATATTTCCAGCCTTGGTGGTTATCTTGTGAGTTCAAAAGTTCCTGAATTGGAGCCAGCTATCCAACAAAAAATAATTCTATCAATTAAACTGCTTCTTGGAGAAGATAGTCACTGATAGGACAATCCTAAATCTGAATAAATGAAATAGCCATGCTTTTAGTTAAGGTCCAGAAGATCTGGACCAGACAGTGCAGATCTAGAATGAATGTAAAATATCTGTTTAGCACTTGCATAAAATTATTATCATTTCACAGGAGGATATATGCATAATGTTGTTGTTTTATACCTTAAACATTTGTTAATATGAACTTTTGAGTCTTTTGTTTTAAACATATCTTTGATAGTGAAAGAAATAAATCATTTGAAGTACTGTTCTTAAGAAGGACATGGAGAAGCTGGTGAGTGTCCAGAAAAGGGCAACCAGAGTAGTGAAGGGCCTTGAGTATATGTCACACATATGAAGATCACTTGAAGGAATGGAGCATGTTTAGCCTGGAGAAGAGAAAACTTAGAGAGTCATGATAGTAGTCTTCAAGTATCTGAAGAACTATCACATAGAGGAGGAATTAGATTTATTCTGATGGAGCCCAGAAGGCAGAACAGGGACCAAGGGTGGAAATTGCAAAGAGGCCAATTTATGCTAGATATCAGGGAAAATGCCTAACAGCTAGAGAACTCAGAAGAGAAAACAGGGACTTCATTAAGTGATATAATGATGTTGTTGATGGTCTTCAAGCTCAGGCTGGATTATGTTATAGTAGGGATTCTTTTTGAACTGGTTGAACTACATGGCTGCTGATATCCTATCCAGATGTCAAATTCTGTGATTCTATGAAAATGACTGATGTCAGTGTTCCTTTTTCATCATACCTTACCTTAATTTGAATGGCAATGAAAGAGGGTTTGGGAGCAGGTTTCACTTTGTTGTCCATCCTTTTTCTATGGGCTTAGGGGAACAGAGTTCAGAGTTTTGGGGGACAATCCCTGTTTTGTTCTCTCCTCATCAATCCATTCTCCACAGCTGCCAAAATGATTTTCCTAAAACATTGCTCTGAGCAACAGACATTATTATCCAGACATCTGTTAGAGTTCTCTTTGCCAAAAGCAGAGCAGTGAATAATGTCTTGACTTGCCTTAGGGATAATTTCATCCCTCAAAAGGTTAAGGAGCCAATAGGAGGAAATTCTATTCTGGATCTGGTTCTCACTAATAGAGAAGAAATGATCAGAACCCTGGGTGGAATGAGACTAGACAACTACTTCAACTCTCAAATTCTATGATTCTGTGAGAAGTGAAAATTCCTTTTAAAGTATATCATAGGGGGCAGGTAGGTTGCTCAGTGGATTGACAGCCAGGCCTGTAGATGGAAAGTCTTGAGTAAGAGATGCTTCCTCATTGTGTGAGTGAGCAAGTCACTTAATCGCCATTGCCTAGCTCATACCACTCTTCTGCCTTGGAGTCAATACATAGTATTATGTCATTTGAAATGGTTGTAATGTCTTCCAGGGATCTCTGCTACAACTTCTCCTGACAACTCCCACTTCCTTTGTGGGAGGTGTCAGGGAAAGTATAAATGGAGAAAGTTTGGCACCTTTTCGTTCTCTAGACCTTGGAAGCTCTGCTCTCTGGAGCCCGGAGGCTCTCAGATCCTGAACTCTCTCTCTTAGTGCCTTTTTCCCTTTCTTCCTACCTTCTAGTTTTCCCTAGACCTTCCCTTTCCTAATCTAAATAAAAACTAGCTAGTCAAAACCCTGAAGTTGCTCTCTGATCATTTATTTGAGGTTCTGAAGGGCTCCGATCACAATTTCCCCCTGCTGGGGCTGGGACCACTACCCTTCTTTCCCTTCCTCTACCTTCCTCTCTCCTTTCTCCCATTCCTCCAATCCTCCTACCTTCCTCACTTTTACCCCACACACAGTATTGATTTTGAGCCATAAGGTAAAGACTTAAAAACAATAATGTATATGATAAAGAAGGAAGAGGAAATATGAGCACAGTCTTATTTGCAGCCTAGATTTTTAGAAACCCCATTTCAAAGGACTTGGAAGAAAGATTGGCAGGATCCTATTGACTAAAATTCTCCAGGGAAAAGTCAGCCCAGAGGGACAGGAAATGCCCAAGGACAAAATTCTAAGGTACAAGCCATACACTTGGCTAAAAAAACAAACAAAAAACAAAAAACAAAAAAAAACATATAAGATGCACAAAGAGAGAAAAAGCATTCTAGTGCACTGAAAGCTCACAAATTCAAAAAAGAAGGAAAATCTGATTTACCTGAAGAGATAGATTAGATATAAATATGTATGGAATTCATCAACCAATTTCAATTTTAAAAAGAAGTGAAGCCTGGTAACAGAAAAACCTGAGGCTATTTGAGAGAAGTAAAGAACAATAAAAGTTTGTTGGTAGTGATTGCTATATGGCAAAGATATTTTATGTTATCAGTTACATATAATAACAAGTTTCCACATAAGTTTTCCAAAGTGATATGATCTAAATTGTCTCGTTCCCTCTCTTTCATTCCCCCTCTTGGAGCTAGCAAAAAATTCAATCTGGGTTATACATGTATTATCATGCAAAACATATTTCCATATTGTTCATTTTTGTAAGAGAATAATCATATAAAACCAAAACCTCAAAACATAAACCCAAATAAACAATTGAAAAATCATATGCTTTCATCTGTATTCTGACTATAACAGTTCTTTCTCTGAAGGTGAATAGCATTCTTTGTCATAAGTACTTCAGAAGTGTCCTGGATCATTGTATTGCTAAGAGTAGCTAAACCTATCATAGTTGATTATTGGTGGTTGCTATGAGGAAAGAAAAAGAGGATGAAAGATGGACTGAAACCTTTGTTTCTTTGCTGAGAGTGTATGGGACAATGATAACTAAAAACAAAGATGTCAGAGTTGCTTATTTAGTACATACTTAGCTTCTGTTTTCCTCTACAAGGAGAATGACCTCTGACTGGAAAGGACAGATCAAAAATAACTCTTGTCTAGCCACGGGACTTTGATGATTCTGGATGAGAGAGTGAGACTTGAGAACTGCAACTCTACTTCATTTAAATCTAATTCATGAGCAAGTCAAGACATTACCCTGAGATGTCATGGATACTCTCTGAAGCAGGATGAACAACAGAAATCTTGAAATGGATGACCTGTAGACATCTGAAACTTAACATGTCGAGATCAGAACTCATTATCTTTGCCCCCAGATCCTTCTCTCTATTATTGTCAATATCTCTACCATCTCCTAGTCACCCAAATTTGTAAGTTTGGTATTACTCTCCACTTGCAATTTTCATTCACCCCACAACCCCACAACAAACTGTTGCCATGATTGTCATTTCTGCCTTCAAAATCTGTCTTAATTCTGGGCTTCTCTCTCCCTTATTACAGCCTCCAACCTGGAATAGACCTCATCTTGGACTTAGACTATTACAATAGTCTTCTGGCTGGCATGCCTCCCTCAAGTCTTTCCCTACTCTAGTTCATCCTCCACTCAGATGTCAAAGTGATCTTAAAGAATAGTGTGTGGGGGCAGCTGGATAGCTCAGTGGAGTGAGAGTCAGGCCTAGAGACAGGAGGTCCTAGGTTCAAACCCGGCCTCAGCCACTTCCCAGCTGTGTGACCCTGGGCAAGTCACTTGACCCCCATTGCCCACCCTTACCAATCTTCCACCTATGAGACAATGCACCGAAGTACAAAGGTTTAAAAAAAAAAAAAGAATAGTGTATGTTTGGAATTCAGGGAGGTGCCATTTAAAAGTATCTTACAAACTTTCTGTGGACACGTGGGGACTTTGAGACTACATTCCCCGAGATCCAATGGGTTTCCGGTTTCCTGTTTTGGACGTGGAGACGTCAGGCATCCCCACGTATAGGGCAGCTTAAATTCGGAGGTGGGGCTTGAGACTCTCTTTCTTGGCTACATAGGGAGGGCTGCCAGGAGACACCTCTTTGTTACCTGTTACCTGAGCAGGCTCCTGGGGGACAGAGAGGAGTAGTAGGGAAGGTATGGAAGAAAATGGCAGAGGTGCCAGAGATTTCTTACAGACGCTTGGTCAATTTACCTCTATCAGCAATGGCTTTTATTAAAATACTATTTTCCCTTTTAATATCTGCCTTTATCATTATTAATCATAACAATAGGTAAGTGGATCAAAGGTAATACCAGTAGATGAATATCCTTTCTTGATCAGATTTACATTCAATTAGATGGTCTTTAAGACCCCTTCCAATTAAATTCAAATCAAGTCAATGTTTATTCATTAGGAACCTACTATTACTGAACAAGGAGAAGATACAAAAGATATGGGGGGGGGAGTCAGACTTTATTAATATTTTAAAAAGTGACTAAGAACATCAATAAAAACTGACCTATATTTCTTCTCTTTCATTTATATTAAATGTTTATGAGAGTCATCTATATATGAATCACTGGCATCCTCGATGAGGGCATTAGTAGGGAACAAGCAGGTTTTCACAAATGATATTCCACAGTGTATCACATCTTCACTACAATTAATTGAATTGTTTAGGGAGCATAAGATCATAAGATCTTCTGTGCTTGCTATTTGTTCATTAGGAGGAAAAACTGATTTAGTAGAACAAAACATTGCCTTAGAGACTCTAACAGCAAGATTTTTCAAAATAAATAATAGCAAAAATTATTTTTTTTGTAACCCTCAGGTAATAAACATTAGATGAGGAATAAATCAGGGAGAGGTATGTTCACCAAAAGTATTTGTTACTGTGATAGAGACGCTCAAGAAGAATCCAGGCTGAAGAAAGGTACCCAATGGATGTTGTTCCCTAAGATTCCACTGTCTGTGGGGCATCTTATGCTGATTGTATCAATTCCCAGAGCATGACAAAGCCTGTTGGAAGATATTAAAAATCACCCAAAGGAATTTGGTCTGTCCATCCACACAGTAAGGATGCAGTGGATGAACAATGTCTATTGCTTAGATTTTAACATGCATTTGGATGATGTGTGAATTTAATATAAATTGTACCCCTCTTTCCTTTTAAAAAAAGAAGGCTTTGAAAACCCATACCAGTCTAGGTCTCAGCCACATCTTTTGGATGGGGTGTGCATGTATAGTATGGGAGAATTCCAGAGGCCTCATGGCTCCTTGGCATCCGGGAAGATGTTTACCTCTTGTCCCCTGTGACTCCTGGCATCAGGAAGCCTAGCCTCTGACCTAGACTGAGGTGAAGTATGTCCAACCAGGAAGACCCAGAAGGAGAGACATCACTGGCATTATGAGAGGGAACTGAGGAAATGACAGGGTCTTTTTAGAATATTTTTTGCTTTTTTGGCTCCTGGTGCTTGGTCTGGGGACTTGGCTCATGGGCTTTGGCTTTTGACTTTTCTGGGTTTGGCTTCTCTTGGCTAGAAAATGGAGACATGAAGTGAGCCAGCAAACTCAGATTAGCTAGGCATAGCCATGTGACTGCTTTTCTCTCTCTCCAACCACCTTTTACTATCTAATAAATCATTATGAATTAATATACAGTCTCCAGAGAATTTTAACCCTAAACATTATCACCCAAGAGAGCTTTTCCATAGTAGACAATACAAATGGATAGTAAATTGGACCCAGAATTTTTTTTTTAAAAGAGGAGGCCAGAAGAATGGATTGCTTTTAGGAGACTGCAAAACTCTGTTATTGACCTGAGACTTCCAATGAAAGCCAAGGCTCTTCTTTTTGATAACTAACATTTTACAGGTTTATATATAGTACTGAGATGCATAATAGCATTGCCTTTAGAGAACTAAAGATTAGTGTCACACAGAGAATAGTAGAGAATGTCTCATATTGGGGTTGAGAAGGCAGCAAAGCATAACAAATGAGGAACTTTGAAGAAAAATAGAACTATAGGATGTCATGAAGGAATTTTATGATAAGAAGAATGGTTGGTCACATGACAAGAGTAAGGGATGACAGGTGTATGGCCAATGTTGAGAAAAAAAAGTGAGACCAACCTCTAGCATGTGAGATGAACCCCTTGTTGCAAGCTCTAGGAGAGCAAGAGTTACACTGGATAATCAGGTGTGGATGGATTGCTATAGCTCGAAGGAACTCCAGAATCAATGAGATCAAAGAGCTATTTGAATACCTTTCTGGCATTGTGTTAAGGATACAAGGGGGAAAAGGTCTCTGTCCAGAGTTTATATTCTACTAGCAAGGGACAATATTTACATAAATAAGTAAAAATAGACTATATTTAAAATAATTTTTTTATTGAAGGAGAACCCTAACAACTGAGATTAGGAAGGGCCTCAAGATGGAGATGGTAACTGTGCTGAAATCTGAAAGATGCTAAGGAATCTAAGAGGCAGAGCTGAAAAGGGAGAACATTTCAGGCATTCTTCCTCTCTAGGCTATACTGTTCACTCCCCTCAAATAGTAAATATTTTTAAGCCATACTATGTGCCAGGCACCATGCTAAGGGTTAGGGGTACAAAAAGAGGCAAAAGACAGTCCTTGCTCTCTAAGAGCTTACAGTCTAATTGGGGAGATGACATGCAAACAAACATATACGAAGCAAACTAAATACAGAATAAATAAGAAATAATTAAAAGACAGAAAACTGTGGAATTAAGAGAGGTTCCTCTAGTAGGTAGGATTTAGTTAGGACTGAAAGAAAGGCAGGGAGAGCAGTATAAAGAGCAAAAGAGGAATAACAATTTCTGGGGTAAAGAGGTTTCTATGGCATAATAAATGAAGCCTCCTTATCCCTCAATCCCCAATCTGTACTCTAATTCAATGACACTGACCTCCTGGCCATTCCATAAACCAGGACTCTATATACTTTCTCAGCTTCAGGCATTTTCTCTGTTTGTTCCCCCATGTCTAGAATACCTGGAAGTTTATATTTTATTTTAGAGGAAATAGGTAAGCTCTGAAACTGGTTGAGGGGAAGTCCCATGGTTAGACTCATAGTTTAGGAATATAAATTAAACAAATATGCAGCAGTTAGGTTGAAGAGAAGAGACTGAAAGCTGGGTGACTAATTCTGATTCAAATGGAGATGTCAACAAGCAGTGGTATTTGAAGGGTTGATCTTCAATAAAGAGACTAAGGCATGTCAATTTGAGGGTTATCTTCAGAAAGTTGAATCAATGAGAAAGGATGTTGTAAAGAGAATACCTATAAGAGATTTAATTAGGTGACAACTAAAGTCTTTTCCAATTATAAAATTCTGTAAGATGTCTAAAAGAAAGAATAAATGAGAGACTTCAAGCATCTGAGAAATATGAATCCCAAACAAATAAATTAAACTCATGTATAAAAAAAGGTATCTTTAATTGACACCAAGGGAGTCACAAGCCAGGACACTACATTGCACATAAGTACAGAGTACCTAGAGAGGAGAATTATATTAAGTATTTTAATCTTATATTTTATATTTATATTGTATATAATTTTATATTGTATATTATTATATTTTATTTTATATAATATTTTATATAATATAATCTTATATATAATATTATATCATATATATAATATGTATTATTATATATAATCTTTAATATATACTTAGGAGATAGGGGGCTAGAAAAGTTGATAGAATAAGAAGCCATGAGTTGTTTGCTACTTGAACTGTGGAGTTATTTGAAATGCTGTGGTTAGGAAGAGGTATGATCTATATGGATAGAACAGAAGGAGAAGTGATGGTTCCTGGAGGCAGGTTTACCCCAGTTCTGGTCATTTTGAACAAGTTCTAATAGCATAGCTTTAGCCAGGTTACAGGAGGTTCTAATAGCCTTGGTGCAGCTGTTTCAACACTGTTAGGTTCTCTGCCCAATGAGGAAACATAAAAGGATTAATGGGCTGGTGGACCATAATTGTGTGAATGACTCAGATCTTGAAGCTTTCTTATGCAATCAAGGCACATCTTAAAGGCAACAAAAAGAGAAATGACAAGTAGCAGAACTATTAGAGTCCCTTGCAGGATGGGTCAGAGAAGGTTGTCAAGGCCCTTTGGAAGGAAAGAAAAGAAATCCTAGTAAGGAAAAATGTTTAGAGCAGGTGCTAAGCCAAATTTGATAAGTCTCAAAGCAACCTTTTGAAGCTCCTCTAATCTCTGAGCTTTGCAGCCTCATTCACATAAAAGCAGCACTTCTCACCAAAGCAGGCTTATGTCCCTCCTCCACTATTAGAATGGCATCCAGGGCCCTTTGGTTCTGGAGAACAACCTTCAGAATTGGTGAGGAGGATTGTGACCACCATAAAAGAGAAAGTAGGGCATTCTAATAACTGCCAATCTTTTTAACTAGCAAGGCATCATGTGCTGAAATAGGTTCATAAAAGCAGAAAAGACAGGATGAGTAGAATAAGGGAAAACAGGAAAATAAGCAAGATTCAGCACACAATCAGATTTTGGGTAGAGAAGTCTACTCCAGATGTTGTCATCTCTCAGGCCTGGTCAAGGGAAGTCTTAGGTCATCAAGGAATTCTGTAGTCCAAAAGGCAAGGGTTCAATTTAGGTGGGAAAGATAAATCTAACTATCAATGCTTTTAGCTTGAGGGCAGTCAAGTTGCTAAGTACTTGATAGGGTCCTACCTTTCAATCAAGGTTATAAGGTGTCTTTTTTGCAAGTAGTATTTTAAAAATGCTCAGTCACTAGGCTTGAGCCCTGTGTGGTTAGGGTGGAGAGGAGTCTGGGAAGCCCTGATGTGTGTGCACCTGAGGAATAAGACTGAGACAAGATGATTAATTTACCAAAGTTGGCTTGTAATAACCTGACAAATAAGAGAGGATGTATGACTTCGATCTCAAGAGAATCACAGGTTGAGGGAAATAAGGACCCTGGGCAGACAGTAAAAATCTCAAAGGGGGAAAGAAAGAATTTCCTGAAAGGGGTGACTCCGACATTTAGGAAGACCAAAGGTAAAGCTTTTGGCCAGAGTATTCTTAATCTATCAGAGAACTTGGTTAACTGAATTTTGAGAAAAATATTAATTCATACAATGATAAGTGTGGGTGATGAGCATTGTGCAAATGTTGGCTAATGGGCCAGGCAGCTAACATATGGGAAATGATTGAATTGGTGAAGTATATCTCTCTATCAAAATTAATTTCTCTAGCAATGTCCCAGGTGGGAAATATTTTTTTTTTCTAGAAGACACTTGGCAACTGCTAGGGCAGTTTCTTCCAGCAAGGGGATGCTTCCACTTACCAGGAAAATATACAAACCATGACCAGAAAAAAATTATATCCTGAGGAGAGAAGGATCTGAATGAAGTCTATCTAGTTGCTTCAAGGAGAGGGAACTTCCTTTGGTATAGTAAGGGGGACTGACAACCTTATACTTGGGGCAAACAACTACTCCAGGTAAGCCTCATATGCAGGTCTCCTGAATTTTGCTCACAAATACTTGTGTGCCAGCACAGGAAAATTCAGGGCTCATATGGCTCCTAAAGTGTAGGTATTTCATCATGGGTTGGCTCAAAGAGTCAGGTAAGAATAGAAGACCATTTAAGATGTACCATAGAGTGGAAGTCTCATCCTGAACACATCTTTCTCTCTCAAGTCTCTCCAATGCTGGCTTTATCATTATCCCTTGTATTGAACATCTGGGTGCAACAAAGGAGCAGAAGGTAACATCTAAAGAGGGGTCAAAGGAGAGCCTAAAAGTATAGGGTAGTTCAAGGCAACCTACTTGATGTGGTAGTCAGTGAGGACATTTCCAATGGCATGGGGAGAGTCCTCTTTAGAGAGTCCTAGGACCTTAATGCCACATTAGTAGACAGAAAAAGAGAGTCAAGTAATCTGTTCCCCATTCTTAATTGGGGTACTAGAAGAAGGCAAAACCCCTCAGTACTTCCAGAGCATCCCAAAATTATGAGCAACCCAAAGGCATAGCTGCTGTCATTAAAAATGTTCACTTGTATGCTTATCCAGCTTGCACGCTCAGATAACTGCCTCCAACTTGACCTGCTTTGCTGAAGTGGCAAAGGACAAGGGCCAGCCACCACGGATGACCTCTTCTGTAGTGATGATGGAGTATCCAGTCATCAGTTCTCCAGACTAATACAGGACATATACTAAGAAAAGTCTGGATTCTTTAATGGAGTTTTCTTAAGATCTTCTCTGAGAAACAAATCTGAGTCTAGTCCTTTAAAGAAATCACAATTGTCCAAGTGATTAAGATAATTTTCAGATTCTGACAAAATGGAGACTGGACTAAGGTTGTTACATCTACGGATAATCATACTTGGTCTTGACAACAAGGAAATTTCTAGTCCAGTAAGGTCACTCACAGAAAATGCTGGCTGTGGTGAGAATTAAATAGGACTTTAATAGCAGGGGATCACATCCTGTCAAAGGAGAGTCAAGCAAGGAAGGTATAGCAGGAAGGGAGACCTTCACTACAGGAGCCAAGTTCTAACTATAATATCCAGGGGGTCTGAAGTTTTCACCATGCTTTTGACAGAGAACCCACTAGCCACTCTTCTCCCCCTTTTTTGTTAAAAATAGGTGAAAAGAAGGGGGCAGCTGGGTAGCTCAGTGGATTGAGAGCCAGGCCTAGAGACAGGAGGTCCTAGGTTCAAATCCGGCCTCAGACACTTCCCAGCTGTGTGACCCTGGGCAAGTCACTTGACCCCCATTGCCTACCCTTACCAATCTTCCACCTATAAGTCAATACACAGAAGTTAAGGGTTTAAAATTAAAAAAAAAAATAGGTGAAAAGGGAAGGAATAATTGGGGCACTCTAGGACAATGGGGCTTCTACGGTTATTTTCAAACATGTATAAGGCAGTGGTGGACTCCTCTGTCCACTAGAAGGGTTCAGTCTTTCAAAAGATCACAGAGGTGTCAGACAATGAGGGAGAAAGAAGGAATTCATAACCTGGAATAGTCCACTAATCCTAAAAAGTTGGGGAGCTGAACAAATGAGCAGGTTATCCACATACTATAAAAAGGTTGACATTCACAAGAGAAAACAAGATTGGATAGATCAGAGTAAAAAATCTGAGAAAAATAAGTGGGCTTTCAATTATATCCTTGTGGTAATATCATCCATGTGGATTGACAATATGCCCAGGCAAAGGCAAAAAGGAACTGACTACCAGAATTTATTGGATTGCTGAAAAGGCATTGCAAAGATCAATAATTATAAAGCACATGGAACCCAGAAGGATGTGGGCAAGGAAAGGTTTGGGACTACTGGAGTCTGGAAAATGACATATAAGTTGACTACATGGATTTCCTGTACAAGGTACCATCCTTACCTTCTAGGCTGGGGCATATGATAAATGGGGTTATAGTGGCCGGTATAGGGGGCTAGCATAGGGGATGAGGAGGCCAGAGGTGAAATAGCTGTCAATAAGAGGATGTATGTGCTCAAGTGCTTCACAGGAAATGGAGCAGTGTAGGTCCCAAGGGAGAGATTTGGAGGATTGAGTTGGATCTGGATCAAAGGAACCCTGAGGACTCTCACACTATCAGTATTGTTGGAATGTCAGAGGGAAGAGGGAACTGATTCCAAAAGAAAAGGAAAGCAGAGGAAAATAGGTGCTGGCATATTATAAGAGTAGTGAAGTTTCAAGGCCTGGGACTGTAAAAGAAAGAAAGATTTTGTGCTAAGGGTTGAAAAAAAGTCAGTGGTGGACTTTATAAACTTCTAGAAAGTCATGTCCTAAGAGATGAGCAGAGGAATGGAGGATAGCAGAAAGGGATAGTGACCAGAAAGATCATCCAAAATGAAGGGAAGAGGTCTGGAAAGAACCCAGATTGTACAGTTAGAAATCTCTATTACAGAAATCTTTGGATTCCAAGGAAGAGGATTGAGGTTTATAACAGAAAGGGTGGCACTGGTATTAATCAGGATCTCAACAGCTTGAGAGACAATTATAAGGAAAATGTATAACACAAGTGAGGCTGATACCTATAATGGTTAAATTGGGATTTTGACTAAATAAGAGAGCTATAAAAAAGTGGTAGTCGATTATTATCCCTTGTCAGGAAAACTATTAGCAGCTTTAAACAATTTTCTTTAATTGGAATATTAGTAAAAAGAGGAAAATGTGGAAGGGAAAGAGGTAAGGAGGCTGCCTAACCTACCCTAAATGCTAATCTGGTGAGATGAAACTTGCTCCCCAACAGAGCTCTAATCATCACGTGGGAATCTTAGTCACTCACCAGCAAGTCAGGCAAGATCCAAATGCAGAAAAACCCTCCTGAGCTAAGCTCACCAAGGCAGCAGTGAACCCAACCAGAAAGTCCCTGACTCCAAGAAGCTCCAAAAGCCAAAAGTCAAAGTCCTGAAATCAAAAACTCCAATTGAAAGGCCCAAAGCTCCTAGTCAAAGTTGAAGTCCAAAAGCCCCAAGGAGCCATCCTCCAAAGAAGTCCAAAGGAGAATTCCCTTGGACAGGAAGTTCAGATCTTTTTATAGTCCTTTTCCCACTTCACTTCCTGTTCCTTCCCCACTTTATGGGAACTAATCACAGTCTTTCAATTTGCCTAGGACTGTGGTGGTGGTGGTGGTGGTGGTGGGACAGTGGCCTCTGAAGTTGTCACCCACTCTAGCAAGTGATTTGTGAACTCTCATACTTAGTGACTGGTAAGGTACCAAGTAGGGGTACTTAATTTTTTGACTTATTAAAAATTGATGATTGATAGACAGAGAGAGTTTGATTCACTCTTCACACAGCACAGGAAAGACTCTCTCAAAATTGTTGGAACTCCATCAGGGCTGAACATTCTTGGGCCAATTAGGATTCTTGGGAGATATCTTTGGAATCTTTGGAAGGGGTCCTCGGGAAAAGAAGTGAAGGAGTGTTGCAACCTCCACTGGAGGAAGCAACTCTCATTTTTATAGTGGTCAAGTTTCTTTTAGTGGAAATAAATCTTATTTCGAGTGGACCTGAGTGACCAGGAGAGGGTTTGGGAAATCCAGCTTGTTGTCTTGCTGGAATTGCTGCAGATGCAGATTCATAATTTTATCTTTTTTCATAAGCTTTTCCTCTGCTTCCTTGTTGAGAGTGGCCTGATACCTGAAAACCAGATTATAATATCAGAAGTGCTTTTGATTTGCCAATATAAGTTTCACCTGATTATTAGACTGACCAAAAGTTTCTGAAGGTGTTCAAGATAGAATAAATTAAGAGTAACAAGAGTTTTAGGGCTTTCTGGAGAAAGAATTGATTTCTACCTAAAGGAGCCTAGGAAATTGTTATTGAACTCAAAGACAGACTCACCAGTGTTTTGTTTATCTGGCTTCAGTCAACAACCTTAGAGAATGCTTTAGGGATGGCTTCTCAAAAAGCCTGTTGTAGTTTTATTGCCTATTTCAAGTGTTTCTTGGGTAGGAGTCCTCCTTCTGAAATGTAACTGATATAAGTAAAGTGAATCAGTCCACCAAGTGATATAGAACTAGTTTTGCTGCTTTGAAATAAATGTTTGGTTTCTCCAGGTCAAACAAAGACCTGAACTAGTTGATCAATATCAGAAAGGCCAGGGTGGTAAGTGGAAAGGACTACTTGAAAATCTCTAGTAGACTCCAAGGGATCATCCTTAAGCTAAGGAAATTCTGGTCATTGAGTGGAGTTTGACCTTTGGAGCCCCTTCAACATCATCCCACTTAATTTTAAAAAGGGATTGATGAATGAGTCCCTGTGGTGTTGGGGGTAAGGGGAGAGGAGGTAAAAGATGAAGTGCTCATTAGAACCAAGGAAATTCTTTTTGAGATCATTTTCAAGTGCATCTCTTGGGTTTTTCATGTCCCCACAGAGACTCTGTTTTAGTTTAATTTTCTTTCTTTTGAGATTCTAATTGATCTAATTCTTCCTGAAGGAAAAATATTTTAAATGCATTCTCCTTCTTTCCAGATTTATGCTTTTGGATGCTTCCCTAAAGGGACAAGAGCTGTGATTTTGATTCCCTCTTAGTGGTTTCTAATAGTCACTGGTTAAAGGAGTCCTATTTGCTATGTTTGACTTTTGACCCCACCTTATCCAGGGACATCCTTAAATAGTTAATTTTATCCCTATCAAAAGATTCCTTTGTGACCAGCAATGCCAGTGATCAGATTCTATCCTTGATGACCAATGTTCCAAAAAATTGCAAGTTATCAAACCACACTGCAAAGATTCCATTAGGGAGACCAGTTAAGGCAAATCCTGAATTTTCTGTTGATCCTACTAGATACTCAATCAAAGAGGCATGTCAATTGAAAAAGGTGGGAGTTCAGAATTTGAACAGGACCAGGTACTCACTGATTGAATTGGTATTGGACACAAGGAATCCATGCTAGTACCAGACCTTTCAGAAACTCACTCCTAGGACCAGACAAAATGAGGTCTCTAATGAATCCCATTTCTGACACCAATAATGTCAAGCCTAAAAAAAAATAATTAACTCATGAATAGAAGACTTCTTTAACTGAGGCCAAAGGGTCATGATTTTGGACACTGAATTGCCCAAGAATGTAGGAATACACAAAAAGGGGCTGGATAGGTTGATGAAACAGCAGCTGACCATGGGTTTTTTGCTCCTTTAACTGTTGAGTCATTTGAAATGCTACGGTTGGGAAGGGAGGCAGTCAATATGGATAGAACAGCAGGGAAAGTGATGGTTCCTGGAGGTAGGTTTAACCCAGTCCTGGTTGTTTTGAAAAGCCTCTGACAACAAAGCCTAGGTAAAATTACCAGAGTTTACAATAACCTTGGTGCAACTATTTCAACCTTGTTAGGTTCTCTGCCCTGACAGGACAGTTCAGAGTCCAAAAAAAGGTGATTCCTCAGTTTAGTTTGAACTAAACCTTCAGATAGCCAGGTAAAGGATTTAGAAAAGATACAAGGAGTTGGAACAGAGGCAAGAGGAAACCCAGGGTACAAAAGCTAAGGAAGTAGGAAAGTGGATTGATTCATTGACTTATTCAAAAGAAAACCTTAAAATTATAGCTGTTTATATTAAATTACAGTAAATTATAGCTTGTAGATATTTAATACCAATTAGTATCTCTTCTGAATGATAAACTTCTATTTGATACTGTTGTAATTATAAATATAGACTGATATTAAAAGAAGAAGTAATATTTTAATTAAGGTCATGTTGGTAAAATAAAGAATGACCACGCGCCAGCTAAGATCTGTTTCAAAGTTCCTGCCATACCTTCTCCCCATAGACCACGCACCTGGCTCCTTCCATACCTAAAGAGAGAGCAAGCACATACCAAACAGAGTGCAGGTACCAAAAGAGGCTGCTTCCAATGACTCCAGGAATCTTATACCATTCTGTTATGTAATCACATTTCCTGTCTACCCGCATTACAAGAGGAATCATGGGAAATGTAGTTTCCAAGCCCCCTAAACATCCACAGGAAGTTTGTCATATATCTAAATATTTAAAACTCAAATGAACCCCCAAAATTCCAAAAACACAATACCTAGGATGGGAAATTATTTAAAAATGCAAAAAGAAAAGGAAAAAGAAAGGATAAAGAACCTTCCAAATGGTTGTTTAGAGACTTAGTTTCCCTTCACTATTTTAGGATAAAATAATTCTTTCTCTGTATGGCTGCTCTTCTCATGAATTCTTCAGGCTTTTCTAGAGCATTTTGACTGGATTTCTTTTTATTGCCTCATCACATTTTTTTTTTTTCGTGTATTTTACTTGCTGGCACACAAGGCATAACCCTCATTAAGGCAAGAGTGCTCTTTTTGATTATTGTAACTTTTGCTCCTACTACAATTCAGTACACATTGTAAAAGCTTGAATGGGAGATAGTGTGTAAATGGAATTAGCTCACCCCCTATTCATAGTTAAAACTCTAGCCACCAGAGATAATGTCATTCCCCACCTCCCTTCGTGGGGAGGGGAGATAAGTTACCCACACGTGACAATAAGTAACAAATCAAGAACAAAGGACTGCCCTTTGGGCAGTCTAAAACCAGTATTGAGGCTGCCATTTGTCCACTTGAATTAGAGGTGGACCCACAGGAAGTGAGGAGAGACACTATCTCTTCAAGTGTGATGGTAACTTCCTGTTGGGGGAGTTCCTGCTTTGAACTTGGTGCTGAAGGATCTCAGCTGAGACCTCAGGCAGCTTCCACTCTGAATTGTCATGTGGGTAAGTTAGGCTGACTTCCTTGGCCTACCTTGGGGTTTCTAGAGTCCCTGCCTCAAGGAGGCTTCTTTGCCTCTCTAATTGCTAAGGCCTTGTGGCTAGTAGCCTAATTTAATTATTCTTTTAATTCTCACTCTGCCCGGACCTCCTCTGGACCAGACCAGAGTTTCTCTCTCTCTCTTACCTTCAATCTTCCTAATTGTAAATAAACTACCATAAAACCCATCCTGACTTGGGTCTGTTTTAATTATGGAATCAATCTAGATCTGATTTGATTCCTGGCGACCACACCTTAATATACATCTATATAATATCTAATTTTTCCTTATAACAATAGGAAATGATGATTCAAAGTGATTTTGCCAAAGCAGACCTCAATTACTTCCTCCCCACTAATTCCAGAAACTAAATCTTATTTGTTTGCCACTATGAAGAAGCAAATCACAACCCTTAAGTGTTTAGAGTAAGTGGTATTTAGATTGACAGTATAAAAACTGGTTATGAAAAGGAGGTAGGAAGGCCAGCCAAAAAACTAATTAATGCAAATGAACTTAAGACAAAGCAGAAAAAAACCTCTCCAAATTGTAACTCAATTGACGTAACTTAAACTAAAAAAGTCTTTTTGTTCAAATATGCTAAAAATAGATAATTGGAACAGAATGCTCATTATCTGCCATTTATTCTCTCAAAGGAGAAAATTAAATGGAAAAAAAACTAGAAGTTGTAACCAACTGTAACATTGGCACTTCTCTTTATCAGAGAAAAACGTACCAAATATAACCCCAATTAAAAAAATATTTTAATTTTCTTTATTCTTTCAATGAGAATTTTATATTTTATCTTGAATGAAAATCTATGTTGCTTTGCACATTATATAAGAAGGAAAGAATTTAGTCTAGAAATCATAGCTCTTATTTCATCATTTACCAGTAATAATTCTCAATAAACTCTTTTTCTTTTCTAGGAACCAACTGAATAAAATGTTATGGTGGAAAAGAGATGGATTGCTGATACTAAAATTTAGATAACTAAGCAAATTAAAGTACATAAGAATACAGAGCACTTGAGCCAGCTAATCCCTAACTGGTGTCCTTCCAGAGCTCTGGACAGGGCTCTCTGAGTTTTGTCCCAGGGATGTAAATTTTAGAGGATTTTATGATGCTATTGTATTCCTGTAGAGGGTAGTTGAGAGCTGAGAATTGTTGCTCAGTCTTTTCAATTCTGCCTATCTCTTTCTGACCCCATTTGGGGTTTTCTTAGCAAAGATATTGGAGTGGTTGTTCTACATATGAGGAAATTGAGACAAATAGAATTAAGTGACTTGCCCAAGGTTCCACTGCTATTGCGTCTAAAGTCAGATCAGAACTCAGGAAGATGGTTTTTCCTGACTACCAGCCTGACACTCTATGCACTGTGCCACCTAGAGTAAGATGAAAAAATAACTCTGCTGAGAACTTAGTGGGGAAAAAAATCAGTTATAACTGGAAGCTAGAGAATAGCAAGTTTCTCTGGGCATCAGCCCTTCTCTATCCCCTCAGTGAGCTTCTCCCCATATTGACTTCAGCCTTGTTCCTTCCAGCATGGCAGCCTTCCCTGAATGGCCTCTCTGTCTAAGGGATCTTTGTCTAAATAAGCCAGTATCTCAGGATCTCTTGATCCCTTGAAACAGGAGAGGTCACAGTGTCTCCTAAAAAGGCCTTGCGTCCCGAGGTTCCAGGTATTTTTCATCCTTATCACTTGAGGACACCTTTAATGTTCTTTGCTATGGCTGCCAGAATAGTTTGTCATGGTTCTGATTATATATCTTGTGTTGTCCTTGTAGGGGACAAAAAATACGCAATGGGAAATAATTATGGACTTCTATGTATCTTTAGAAAAAAGTAAAACAATTCCAAGAATCCTAGAGAATATTAGTCAATGCCTGCTTTCCTGGATTCCCAGAGATCTTCTTTTTGAGGTTAAAATTCTGAGTCTTCAAATAATGTGAAAAGAACATTATGATTACATTTTAGTAGATGCGTCATCAGTACTAAAAATAGAATGGAAGGATCTAAAGTCTTTACCTTAGTTCCTTGCCAATGTATGGTTAGACATTATGGTTAAACTGAAATTACAACTAACTTTCAATTATTCAGGAGTTGATTATATAGTCTGTAGATGATTCTGCCCCCTTGATTCACCCTTATTTCTCTTTTGCTGTGTCTAGTTTTAGTCTTTTTATTCTTTGTTTGTGCTGCCACTAGGCACTAGGGAGAAAATAAACTCAGTTTTGTTTTTGTTTTTGTGAATTGCTATACTATGAGTTTGAATAGAAGAAAACTTTGAGTGTGAGTTCCAATTTGAACTTCCAAACTAAAGAGGTTTCTGGAGGCTAGATAGAGAAGTTCAGATGAGGGCAGCCTGGAAAGAACAGGGATTCTTAAGCTGGGACTCATGGACTTCCAAAGAGTCTGTGGGCAGATTCCAAAAGATCTATGAACTTGGATGGGGAAAAAACACTACATCTTCATGTATATTTTCACTAACCTTTGGTTTCTTTTATAATCATATGTGCATAACATAGGAACTTTTACTATGGAATATTTACTTTCAAAAGATAATAATAGGAGGCAGGTTCAATGGATTGAGAGTCAGGCCCAGAGATAGGAGGTCTTGGGTTCAAATTTGACTTCAGACACTTCCTAGTTGTGTGACTTATCCCCACTGCCTAGCCCTTACCACTCTTCTGCCTTGGAACCAATACATAGTATTGATTTCAAGACAGAAGGAAAGGTTTCTTCTTTTTAAAGATAATAATAACATACAAATTTACTTCCTCCAACATTTGGAAGGCATAATCCTTCTTCCCTCTTTGTAACACCCTAAATGTCTGGGAAGTGGAAGGAGACTGGGTTCATAATTTAGCTTGCTTTTGGTCTAATGCAGTTCCAAGTCTAAAACTCCCTTAAGCTATATACAGGATAAATAAGACTTTGAGAATATCGATGTTTTAAGATCATTAAACCAAGTTTCCTTTTCACAACTACTTGGTTGATTAGACGATAATGCTACCTTTAAAGAGTATGGGAGAAAGCAGAAATTTAGAAGGTGATATAGACAAGCAAGGAAGTTTTCTTCTTTTCATGTTAAATTTATTGTAAGTAAAAAAAAAACCCTACAAACTCTGTGTATTAGTAGTTTTATATTTAATCATCTCTTTCCATTCATTGCATAGTGAAATGTTTATATTTGTTGATGTTTGTCAAGCTCATAAAAATAAAACCAAAAATTAAATTTAAAAATATGGAAATAAAGAAACTCAGAACAAAGTGGGTTGGAATGACAAGGAGGAAGATAATAAGTTCTCTTTGGGGTATGTTGGATTTGTTGGATTTGGACTTTTCATATTAAAAGTACAATCTGTTTCCGCACTTCTTGTCTCTGATTGGCTGGTACCTACTAGAACCTCTATTTTAAGAGAAATGTCCAAGCCATCCATGTGTTCTTTCCTTTCCAGGACTCCACTCCTAACTCTCTGGACTTCCTCTACTGTGCTCCCCATATAGGTACCTTCCTCCTTGAATGTTCTTTTCAAGTTCTTTTTGTGTGTTTTCTTCCCTATTAGAATATAAGCTCCTTGAGTGCAGGAACTATCTTTCTGCTTATATTCTTAGTGCTTATCACAGTTCTGTAAGTAAGCTTTTAATAAATAACTGTTACCTTGGCTTGCTTACTTGAGATGCTTAAAATAAAAATATTCACTTGGGAGCTGGTGACATGTGACTAAAAGAAGAAAAAAAAAGAGAGAGAGAGAGAGAGAGAGAGAGAACTAGAAATATACCACTGACAACAACTATCATCAATATGATGAGAGATGATGAGAGATGATGAGTGTACCAAATGAGAAAATGTAAAGAAAAAGGAGGCCTAGGATAGAGAATTGAGGTATATCTGACTGGCAGAATGTGAATGATGATTCAGCAAGGAAGACTGAAAAGGAGTAGTCACGACAGGGCAGAGAACTAAGAGAGAATCTACTGAAGCCAAAGGGCACAGATCTTGGAAGAGTCGATGGTTCCCACTGTAAGATGCTGCAGAGGAGTCAATTTGAAAAAAAAAAGTCCATTAGATTTGTCATTTAAGAAATCACTGATAATGTTGGAGAGTGCAACTTTCAGTTAAATGATGAGAGTGGAATTCAAATTGCAAAGGTTAGAGAAGTGATGAGTGGAAGAGAAATGGAAGTAATTGAGCATAGAAAAATCCCTCCTTGGGTTAACATTGGGATGAGAAGAAAGAAAACAATTCTATTACTTCACATGAACACATACATGGCCTCAAGAATAAGGCAACAAGCATTTATTAAGCACTCAATATTTGCTGAAGTGCTAAAATTCTGATGATACTAAGGAAAAACACAATGGTCTCATGTGGATGCTGGCAGAATGGATGGCTAGGTAGCCTTGTTTGTACACAGCTGCTACCATGGCACCCTAAGAACAAATTCCTAAATGGCTCCAGAAGTCATAGCAGCCTGGAGACTGATGGCTTCAGCTGAATTGTACCCAAAATAGAGCAAAGAATGTGGGAGGGGTAGGTGTTTAGAGAGGGCTTTCTTCCCCTACTGCTTCAAAGGGCACTTTGTTGCTTATTTTCAAGTGAGAAGAATCAGGCAAAAATTACTATTGATGTTCAGGCCAATAAGGAGAAGGCCATAAAATATCTCTGAGAGATAGATATTATTGTAAATAGAAAAAATAACTGATTATAGGGCATATTTGAGAGTATATAAACTGGGTTTGCCCTAACTTCAGGAGTTTGTTTTTGTTTGTTTGTTTGTTTTAAAGCCTTGCCTTCTGTTTTGGATCTGAACAAGTATCAGTTCCAAGGCAGAAAAATGGTAAGAGTTAGGCAATTGGGTTTAAGTGACTTGTCCATAGCTAGGAAGTATCTGAGACTAGACTGCAATCTAGCACCTCCTGTCTCTAGGCCTGGTTCTTCATCGAAGAGTCACCTAGCTGTCCTGCTTCAGATTGAAGATACTCTTCTCAGTTAAAATTATAATTTTCCTAGGATCACATGATGTGATGCCCGATGACTTTCAATGTTACTTCAAACCCTAAAATCTCTGGTTCTGTGAAAGTTTGAATAATAACCAGGTGGAAATTTTTCAAAGGGAAGTAAAAAAATTTCAAAATATTTTTGGTTCTTTTCTTGTCCTATCATGGACAACTCTTAGCAAGAATTGACTTCGTTATATTAAACCAAATTCTTTATATGCCAGTTCTCAGGAAGACTTTACTAATTTCTTCTAGGACAACAATCAATCAGTGTATCAATCAACATTTACTAAGTGTCTACTATGTACCAGGCACAGTACTAAAGTCTGGAGATGTGAAAAGAGGCAACACATAGTCCCTGCTCTCAAGAAGCTCAGAATCAAATGGGATAGACAACAAGTAAACAATATGTACTAACAAACTATATTGTGGTTGTTGAGTTGTTTCAGACATGGTGGACTCTTCATGACCCCATTTTTGGGTTTCTTTGGCAAGATACTAGGATGGTTTCCCATTTCCTTCTCCAAAAAGCTGAATACAGGATAAATAGGCAATAACAGAGGGAAGATACTAGAATCAATTTTCCCATAATATTTATTGTTGCATTTATTATTTATATGACCCAATAAAGAATTTACTTGTATTTATCATTTATATATCTATAATAATTTTTATGTATTTATAGCTTAGAGAGTTGCTTGAAGTCACTAGAGGTTAAGTGAATTGCATATGGCCCCAGAGTCTGATTTAGGTCAAAAGCAGGATTTGAACCAGTGACTTCCTCACACAGAGACTGTTTATTCATGACATCACACTACTTATGAAAAACCTATCAGAATGGTGAAAATACTTAAGTATGTCTCATAAAATGTGTCATTCATTATAGCATCCTATACATATTCTTTGAGTCTTATTTATAAAGGTGGCTGACATGTCCACAGTGTCAGAGAATGGTAAGTACCGTGAGAATTGTTGAATCAAATAGAAATGACCTGGGTCTATTTTCCTTTACTAAGTGTCAGAGAAATAGACAACATTCAACAAACATTTATTAAGTGCCAGTGCACTGTGTCAGGTCCTGGAGACACAACAGTAAATAAATCTAATTCAGTTCCTGCTCTCAACTTAGAAAATAATGACATATATGTCAGAGAATCAGATTCATTCAAAATTGCTACTTAGTATGAAGTCCGTTATTATCTTAATGTAGCAGCTTTCCAGATTTCCTTAATCATTTTTAAGTTAACCTACATATTACTTTTTTTTTTGGTAGAAAGATTCTTAGCCAGAAGAAATTCATATTTAAGATGCATTCATAAACCCATCTGCACTTCTAAAATGCCTACCCATAACTGGCGTGGTTTTGTTTATCCTTTGTTTCAACAAAGCCAAATATAGTTACCTACTTTTTTTTTTTTTTTTGCCTTTTAAGGTAACAACAAGACTTTACCCATAAAAATCCCATTGTGGCTGCAGAAAAAACAAAATGCCCTTTTTAAATTCATATTTTAGCAAATGGTTTATGATTATGACAAAGAAATTTCTTTGATTGTTCACATTAATTTCTCTAAACATAGTTTATACGGAATTATTCAAAGTGGGATCAATAATTATAGTTTCCAGTCATTCTTATGCTTTAGGATTTCCAAAGCACTTTCCTCACAATAGTCTCCAAGAGATGAGTAGAGCAAGTATTATCTCTATTTTACATAGGAGAAAAGTGAGTTTTTGAGAGGTTAAATGACTTTCTTACAGTCACAAATTTAGTAAAGTATTTGAGGAAGAACTCAAATTCTACTTTCAAAGTTCAATTCTTTTCACTCTACCACTGTCTTTCCAGTATATCATGCTAATAAATTAGAGGCAGCAGGGTGGCACAGTGGATAGAGGGGTGGGCCCGGAGTCAGGAGGACCTGAGTTCACATCTATCCTCAGACACTCACTAGTTTTATTCTAGGCAAGTGATTTAACCTCTGCCTCAGTTTTCTTAACTGTCAGTGGGCTAATAATAGCACCTACCTACCAGGGTTGTTATTGTTTTTATTTGTTTATTTATCTACAAGTGTCCAAGCCCCTCCCCACATTATAGGAGGTATGGTTCAAGAGACAGACATGTTCATATAAATTAAATCTTTCAGATTTCCGTCTTTCAGTTCACGCTCTGGAGGTGACATCCAAGATTCATTCTTTCAGTATTAATTCTGTAGCCATGCATGATGTTCTCGTGGTTCTACTCATTTCACTGTTCATTATCACCTGCACTTTTTTTCCAAACTATTTTTTTAAACATTTATTAATAATCATTTTTAACTTGGTTACATGATTCATGCTCCTACTTTCCCCTTCACCCCCCGCACTCCCCCCACCCATGGCCGACGCACATTTCCACTGGTTTTGTCATGTGTCCTTGATCAAGACCTATTTCCAAATTGTTGGTGGTTGCATTGATGTGGTAGTTTCGAGTCCACATCCCCAATCATGTCGACCCCTACCCATACGTTCAAGCAGTTGCTTTTCTTATGTGTTTCCTCTCCTGCAGTCCTTCCTCTGAATGTGGGTAGCATCTTTACCATAAATCCCTCAGAGCTGTCCTGGGTCATTGCATTGTTGCTGGTACAGAAGCCCATTACATTCTATTTTACCATAGTATATCAGTCTCTGTGTACAATGTTCTTCTGGCTCTGCTCCTTTCGCTCTGCATCTGTTCCAGGAGGTCTCTCCAGTTCGCCTGGAACTTCTCCAGTTTGTTATTCCTTTTAGCACAATAGTATTCCATCACCTGCATATACCACAGTTTGTTCAGCCATTCCCCAATTGAAGGACACCCCCTCCTTTTCCAGTTTGTTGCCACCACAAAAAGCGCAGCTATAAATATTTTCGTACAAGTCTGTTTATCTATGATCTCTTTGGGGTACAAACCCAGCAATGGTATGGCTGGATCAAAGGGCAGGCATTCTTTTATAGCCCTTTGAGCATGATTCCAAATTGCCAGCCAGAATGGCTGGATCAGTTCACAGCTCCACCAGCAATGCATTAATGTCCCAATTTTGCCACATCCCCTCCAACATTCATTACTCTCCCCTTCTTTCATTTTAGCCAATCTGCTAGGTGTGAGGTGATACCTCAGAGTTGTTTTGATTTGCATTTCTCTAATTATTAGAGATTTGGAACACTTTCTCATGTACTTATTGATACTTTTGATTTCTCTACCTGAAAATTGCCTATTCATGTCTCTTGCCCATTTATTAATTGGGGAATGGCTTGATTTTTTATACAATTGCTTCAACTCCTTGTATATTTGAGTAATTAGACCCCTGTCAGAGTTTTTCGTTATAAAGATTTTTTCCCAATTTGTTGTTTCCCTCCTGATTTTGACTACATTGTTTTTGTTTGTACAAAAGCTTTTTAGTTTAATATAATCAAAACCATTTAATTTACATTTTGTAATTTTCTCTAACTCTTGCTTGGTTTTAAAGTCTTTCCTTTCCCAGAGATCTGACAAGTATACTATCCTGTGTTCACTTAACTTATTTATAGTTTCCCTCTTTATATTCAAGTCATTCA
>NC_058132.1:179646609-179675123 GCF_016433145.1 Gracilinanus agilis | reverse complement strand
TTTCTCTACATAGGAATACAGATAATTAGATCTCACTGAGGCCCTTAAAAAGGCAAATTTAAAAATTATAAGTTTTCTTTCTTTCCCCTCTGTATCTTATTTACCTTTTCAGGTTTCTCTCAATTTTTGTGGTTGGATATCAAACTTTCCATTTAGCCCTGGTCTTTTCTGTGCAAATACCTGGAATTCTTCAATTTTGTTGAATGCCCATACTTTCCCCTGGAAATATATAGTCAATTTTGATGGGTAGTTGATCCGTGGTTGCAGGCCCAGCTCTCTTGCCTTTCTGAATATCGTATTCCAAGCCTTGAGATCTTTTAGCGTGGAGGCTGCCAGATCCTGTGTGATCCTGATTGGTTCTCCTTGATATTTGAATTGTTTCTTTCTGGCTTCTTGTAAGATTCTTTCCTTTGCTTGGAAATGCTTGAATTTGGCGATTATATTTCTGGGTGTTTTCTTTTCTTGATCGAATGTCGCAGGTGTTCTATGAATCCTTTAAATGTCTATATTGCCCTCTTGTTGTAGGACTTCAGGGCAATTTTGCTGAATTATTTCTGTTAGTATGGAGTCCAGGTTTCTATTAATTTCTGGTTTTTCTGGAAGACCAATTATTCTCAAATTGTCTCTTCTAGACCGGTTTTCTTGGTCTGTCACTTTCTCATTGAGATATTTCATGTTTCCTTCTATTTTTTCAGTCTTTTGACTTTGTTTTATTTGTTCTTGTTGTCTTGAGAGATCATTAGCTTCTAGCTGCTCAATTCTAGCCTTTAGGGACTGGTTTTCAGCTATAATCTTTCGGTTTTCGGCCATAATCTTCTCGTTTTCGGCTATAAGTTTCTGGTATAACTTTTCAATCTGGTCATTTCTGGTGTTCAATTTGCTTATCAGTTCATTTGGTTTCTGAGCCTCACTTTCCAGTTGCAAGATTCTACCTTTTAAACTGTTATTTTCTTGGCAGATCTCTTCCATTTTCCTCAAAATCTCAGTTTTGAACTCTTCCATAGCTTGTGAGGAGTTTTCCTTATTTGAGGAGGGTCTGGATGCTTGTTTGTTCTCCTCCTCTGTTTGCTCGGTTGTCTGGATTTTCTCTGTGTAAAAGTTGTCAAGTGTTAAAGACTTCTTTTTCTTTTTGTTAATCTTTCTCTTCTGAACTTCCTGAGACTGGATAGCCATCATTAGCCCAGCAGCTTCTCAGGTTTATCCTTGTGCTCAGGGTCTGTCCACGGTCAAGCCCCCTGGTGGATCCCCTTGCTTGATCCTCTGCCGGAGGTTTTTTTACAAGTCTCAGGGCGCTGCTTCCACAGTCGTACACCTGTCCACGCTGGTTCCCCACTCAGGATTTCAGAGCTTTAGCTTGTGGTTGTGTCTGCCTCCACCCACGCCTCCTCGGAGCCTGAGCTCTGAGCCCGACTGAGCTCTGCTCCTGCGCTCTGCGCCCTAAGCCCGCGCTCAGATTTCAGGTGCTTTCTTTAGCTTTTTGGGGTCCCAAATCTTGCTGCTCTCAGGAACAGGCCCCAGAGCTGCCAATGACTCGATGGGTGCCCCAAACTTGCTCTATTTCTTTTTAGCTGGGTTCGGTGCTATAGGTGCTGTGTGTGGAGGGGGTTGGGGTGGGGTGGTTGCTCAGCCTGCGATTTAGTGAGAGCTGTTTCACCCCTTTATAGCATGGAAATGCCTCGATTCCATGTGCCTTCCACGCTGTGCCCTGTTGTGGGGTTCCTCCGTTCGTCTGGACTTGTTTTTATGTCCCCTTGAGGAGTTTTGTGTGTTTTGGTCAGGAGAGGTTAAGAGCTGCTTCTGACTCTGCCGCCATCTTAACCCAGAACCCCAAACTATTTTTTAAAATTAGACTGTTCATTGTTTTTCATGGTGCAGTAATATTACTTCACAATCATATACCACAATTTGTTTAGCTGTTCCCCAATTGATGAGCATTTCCTCAGTTTCCAATTCTTTGCCACCACAAAGAGAGCTGCTATAAATATTTTGGAACATATAGGTTCTTTTCTTTTTTCCCTGATCTCCTTGGAAAACAGACTTTAGTATTATGGAGTCTAAGGGAATACATACTGTTATACTTTCTGGGTGTAATTCCAAATTACTCTCCAAAATGGTTGGATCAAGCTCCACTAATAATGTCCATTTTCCACATCCCCTTCCAACTTTTGTCATTTTGTTCTTTTTTCATTTTAGCCTATCTGATGGGTGTGAGATGTTATCTCAGAATTGTTTGGATTTTCATTTCTCTAAACAGTAGTGATTTAAAGCATTTTTTCACATACCTATACATGGCTTTGATTTATTACTCCAAAAATCATCTGTTCATGTCTTTTGCCCGAGGTTGTTGTGAGGATTAAATAAAGTAATATTGGTAAAAGCACTCAGCAGAGTGTATGGGATATAGTAGGCATTTAATAAATGCTTATTCTCTTTACCTCTTACTACAAATAGTCCTATATAGTCAGAAGATTTGTGTTTAAGATTCACTAAGACTTATTAACTGATTTGGGGCAAATTCCCTGAGCCTCAGTTTCATCACCTGTAAAATGGTGATAATACTGAAAATACCCACCTCTACCTCATGGAGTGGTTATGAAGCTCAAATGAGTAAACAAATTTGAAAGTTTGCTTAGAAGCTTTATCTGTGTTATCTTTTTTTCTGTAGTTTAGATGCTTTATTCTGGTGCTTTATAACTGAATTCAACAATTTAGGAAATAGGGGAAATATTAAGTAATCTGGATTGGGAGGATCACGGAAACTCAAAAGGGTATAAATAGATGAAAAGGATGGAAAGAAAAATATTGAAGTTAGATTGGAAGGCTCTGAATTCCAGGCAAATGATTTTGGAGTAACTTTTTATGTTGACATGAGATTCTGTGATTTTAGAAGGCTAAAGCCACAGTAAATTCATCTCACCTTTTTCCCCCATCTTCTCCACTAAGTACAAGGCTATGATAAAAGAAACTGAGGGAGTATGAGTCCTATTTTCAAAGAATTTGGTAAATCAGTTTATTTCCCCTCCTGCCATTTGACTCCCTCATAAAGCTAGTCTAGCTAAGTTTCACTCGAACATGGAAAAAATACTTTTTATATTTATTTCCTAGAATACTTGACTTTTTAAAAATTTTTTAATGTTACTTTTATTTATTTATTTTGATTTTTTTAGAAAAATTTTCCATGGTTACATGATTCATGTTTTTACTTTCCCCTTCATCCCCCCCCCCCAATAGCCAATGCACATTTGCACTGGTTTTAACATGTGACTTGACTTTTTTTTTAAACTGTAGACGGTTTATGAATGTGAGTTGTTGATGTCAAATTTCTCAATTTTATTCCAATTTTAATGTGCTACTTGTGCTAAAAAGAACTACATCGGGGCAGCTGGGTAGCTCAGTGGATTGAGAGTCAGGCCTAGAGATGGGAGGTCCTAGGTTCAAATCCGGCCTCAGAAACTTCCTAGCTGTGTGACCCTGGACAAGTCACTTGACCCCCATTGTCTACCCTTACCACTCTTCTACCTATAAGCCAATACACACAGAAGTTAAGGGTTTTTTAAAAAAACTACATCTTAAAATTTTGATGCATGGATCACAAAGAGAATACCAACTTAACACATGGCTTTACAACATTTAGTTCTAATAGGACTATTTCCATTTACTAACCCAAAGAGCACATAAACATCACTTTGCTGATATTAATTTAGCAGATATTATTTAAAGAAACATTTCTTATAACAGCTACATTTCTAAAACCCTCTGCATTGTACAATGAATCAATTAGTTATGATATTGGCTAGTACAGTATTTGTGTGCTCCCAAGTATTAATTGAATTTGATTATCTGTACAATACTAAATGTATCCACTTAGTGGCCTGGCTAACCACTTGCCTGGTCCTGTTCAACACTGAGGATTTAGGTTTCAGGGAGTCCTCTATACTCCCTGTGGAGATTCATCTATGCTGGTTGACAAAAATGTGCATCATTTTTCCTATGGTTCTCATAAAATGGAAATTTTCTATCACTCAATTCTGCCTATATACCTAGGAATGTGTGGATTTGTAGACTTACCCAATTAGAACTTGGCTCTTTGCCTCCACCTATTAGCCAAATCTTTAGTCCCTCTTGAAATTGTTCTTTCAGCAAACTATACTCAGTTGACCTAACATGATGGAGTTGGTGCTCCACAAAAACTGACAAACCTGCTTTGATACCTTATACCCATGTTGGAGAACCTATGACATACATGCTGGAAGGGACTGCTCCCCTCCCCTCTCCACACATGCCTGAGGACATTTCTCACTGCATGCTTCCCTCTGCCCAGCAGCCCCATGGGAGTGCTTCCTTCCTCCCTCTGTCTAGGGTAAGGGTGAGGGGGGAGCTCACACATGGCATGAGGGTTGCAGTTTGGGCACTCTCTCTCTAAAAGGTTCACCATTACTGCCTTATAACTGCTTTACACTTACTATAGAAGTGATAAGCAAATAGATGGTGGATAAAAAGTGTCATCTGATCATCTACCAAGTGATTTTGTCCTTGCTAACTCTTCTAAACTTTCAAAGTTTCCTGGTACAGAAGCTACTTAGAGGAGTTCAAAATGCACATTTTAAGTGAACTTAGTCTCTAAATCTTGTAAGCAAGTGAAGCAGTTCTGCTCCTTTGGGAGAAGGGTGTGAGAGAAGAAGAAAGAGAAAAGAGAAGAACTTGAGCCAGATAAAGAGAAGAAAATTGTGTCAATTACTTGGAAAGTTTGAGCCTGTAAAGAAAATCAAAGGTTGATTTTCAAACTTTCAAAAGTTTGAAATTTGAAAGAAGTTGAAGAAAATAGCTTCTGGGTTTTATGAGAAATGGTTGAAGGAAGATTAAGAAGAAAGACTGAAGAGTAGGACAGAAGAAGACTTGGAAAAGACAAGTAGGTTCTTGGGTAAAACAAGGCAAGGTAAATAAGGAGAGGTAAGTGGAAGCTAAGTGAACTTGTCAAGTTACTTGGAGGTGATAATTGACTATGAAAAGTTTTCTTCAGGCACTTGGTGTTGAAGTGCAGAAATCCCCAATTATTTCAAACAAAAAAGACTAAAAACCACTAATATATAAATTACAGAAACTCTAAAGTGCCTTGTTCAAAGTGTGTGCTATTTATATTTATGCCACAACCAAATGATTGTTATCTGTATTCCAAATGTATGCTGGTCTCCCTGAAACCAGATAGAGGAAATAGCAGTTTACCCTCCAAGGAATCAAAATCAATTTCTGGGTACTTTGAGAGAAGGTTAAGGGAGGCTCAAGGTCAAATAAAATAAACAAAGATTAGGGAGTAGGACCTGAAAAAAACTCAGAAAGGAAAAGGAGAAGGTAGTTGGCAAGACAAGGTGAAATAAATGAGGGAAAAAAATACCATTTCAAAAAATGGTATATTGGAGCCACAAAAACTATAATATCAGAGGAGGTCCAGTAAGGGACAGAGTAAAGAACCAAGGAATTGCAATAGTTGCAAATTCTCTTTTTTTTTAAGGTGTGTTAAGGCGGCTATTTTTTTTTTTATCTAATAGCAATAATTGACAGATCTTCTGTTATCCAAGGCATGCATTCAAGACATAAGTAAGAATTTTCCAAACCATATCAAAACATTTTATTATTCCTTACTTTTGTGGGCCATAAATAAAAATACTAAATAAGTATCTTTTGTTGTTATTCAGTCATTTCAGTCAAATCTTACTCTTTGTGAATTTATTTGGAATTTTCTTTGTAAAGGTACTTGATTGGGGTGCCATTTCCTTCCCCAGCTCATTTTACAGATGAGAAAACTGAAGCCAATAAGATTAAATTACTTGCTCAGAGCCACATAGCTACTAAGAATCTGAGGACTGATTTGAACTCAGATATTCCTGACTCTAGGAACGGCACTTTATTTACTGTGTCTCTTAGCTGCCCCTAAATAAGTATTGCTAAAGGTTATAAAATCCTGATTAATATTATGTGGGAAGAAACTGGAGACCATAGAATGATGGGTTGTGTTTTTTTCATAATTCCCACTGAAGCCAAAACATGTAGAAAAGAAAAAAAGTATGGTAAATATAGCAATCCAGATGTACATTAATTGTGATATTATTTTAAGAAGTATTCAAAAACTTAACTCTTATACTGCTAATGATTGATCTCTGTAATCTTGAGTCAAATTGAACATGGATCTTGCCAAATCCCTAGCCCTTCCCTAAGGCTACACCCCAGAAGACTGGTCAATTATCTCAGTCTCCTTACTTTTCCTTCAATGATCAATTAACATAGGTATCAAACATCAGTAGATGCCTTAGGCCATATCTGCTCTGGATCTGGATCTTAGCTCTACCTATTGTTTTTGGTTTTGGTAGTTTGCATTTTATGATGATTACCTCATAATGTTAATGTATCAAGCCACTGAGCTCTCCCCTTCCCTCCATACTGTTGTAACCCCAATAAAGGTGACAAGAAAGGAGTTGGCGAAGAAGCTCTTAACCATCAGATCTCCTAACCAGGAAGCTCTTAACCATCAGAGCTCCTAACCATGAAGCTCTTGACCACCAGAGCTTACTCACTGTCTGTCTATCTTATGCCAAAACTTTCTGTGTCTGTGTGTCTTTATTCTCGCCTTATGTTCTCTTTCCATTAATCCTTAACCTGTAACCCATTTTCACTCAGTCCTTGGTTCCCCTTTCTGAGTGTCCAACCCACTAGGAATCTTCGTGGAGTTGGTGGACGGCTTCATCTGGCGCCCATCGTGGATTGACACCTGAGAGGAAGACTGCAGTGCAGGACCCGGGACGGTCAACGGACCTCAGGTGGCCTCTGGGGTGAGTCGCTGACCACTAGAAAATGGGTCAGAAACTTTCTTCTCACAATGGTTACATATGATCACTAAAATCTTTAGTGCACAGGCAAGGATACAGAGTATCAGAAGCTAAACTTCAGGCATTGTTTAAGGTAATTTTGAGATGTGGTCCCAAGTTCCCAGAAATAGAAGTACTCAATGTACAACAGTGGGACCAACTTGGACAGACTTTAAGAAAAGCTCAAAAAAGGAGACTTAGAATCATGTCATCAGTATGGCTAACTTGGAAAGTAGTTAGAACAGCACTAGAGGCAGAAACCATTCAGGATTCAGTGTCCCAACCTGCCTCACTCTTAGACTTTCCTTCTAACCCGAATTTCGTCTATCTTGCTCCACCTATCCCTCTGATGACTTCTTTTCCTTCACAGAATCAAGCTAACTCTCAGCTTGACCTTCCCCTCGAGCCATCTCCTGAGCTCCAGCCTTCAAAGGCTGATCCTCTGATTCCGCTTATTGCTTCCACACTTAGGCTTACTGATCCTCTACCTACCCTAACATCTCCACTTTCATTTGTTCCTGCTGACTCTATCCCTCCACCATCTTACTCAGTGTCTCTTAGAGCCCATAGGCTTTCTGACACTCAGTTTATTCCTCTTCCACCTCATGCAGCTTCTCTTGACTCTGATGAACTGACTAGTGCTCATCCCACACCTCTTCTTCCTCCTTCTCCACTCAGTACTAACTGCAGGTTTACAACCAGCCTAAACCTAGAAGAGAAAGCAGAGAAATCAGCTTCTCCAACAGAAATTAAAAATAATCCTGAGAATGCAGAAGTAAACTTAGAAAAGCAGAAAGATGTTGAATTCCAATCTCTTGAAGCTCTTCGGAATAGTGTCATTCAGCATGGTAATGTAGTTCTTGACACCACATCACTGATAGATGAGATTAGCCAGCAATCTCTACCACCAGATTTTTGGTATGAATTAGTTGGATCTGTGCTTAATGCCAAAGATGTCATAATATGGAAGTTATTGTTTCAGGAATTATGTGAGGAACAAGCTAGAATCAACAAAAAACACCATGTAGATATTGCCTATGATGAATTAACTGGCACAGGTAAATTTAGAAGTCTTTATAGGCAATTGTTATATTCAGAACAAACCTTTAATCCAATTGGACTAGCTGCTCAAAGAGCATGGCAAATTGTAACTACAAAACGCAATGCTACAGATTTCTTTGAGGAGACAATTCCTCACCAAGAGGCTATAAAAGCATGCCGAGACATAAAAGCTTTAGACCACAAGAATCTGATGGTAGATCGATTTAAAAAGACAAAACATGTCTGCTTTGCCTGGCACAAAGCTGGGCATTTTACAGGATCCTGTCCCAAATTAAAGTTGAAGTGGACTCATAAATTTTTCAAAGAGTGTCCCAAAGTACAGCATTGGGCCTCACCATATCTCCCAAGAACACAGACTAGGATAGCCACAACCAAACAGCATTTAAACTGTTTGGGGGGCCAGCCTTGAGCCCCGTAAAAATTCAGGGCACCAGAGAAAAGTCTTTGATTCCCAAAAAATTTAACTTAGGTAAGAGTAGAAGCCTCATTTCTCAGGGACTAAAAACCTGACCCTGAGGTCATTGGAGAAAATAGTAAGGGAGAGATACTAGTCAAATCCAAAGCATTTCACATTTTTTCAATTGGAAATGACAAAAAACTTGCACAACCAATTCTATCTTCAAACAAATCTTTGCTAAATGCAGAAGTTAGTGTGAAGTCAAATTTAAAATTAAACATTTCAAATTTAAATTGGACACAGCAAATTACTAATAAAAGATTGATTATGTTCTACATGAAAAGTAGGACATTTTCTGGTATTTTTTATATATCACGGTCTCTTTGGAAAAGAGATAGTTTATCTGAAGTGAATTTTAGTCTAAATACTAGTACTATAGCACAAAAAGACTTTTTAATGCTTTTAATGATATCGAAAGCTAAAGTCACTGATCCAGCCACATGGCTTGTATTTAAATCTATTTGGATCTTAAAAGAAAAGTTACTGCAGCAGATTGATAAATCAATCCTGCCATGAGGATGGCAGAGCATTTTTTCCTTGTGTCAAAAGCTTGTACAAGTGCTGGAATTAGTCAACAGAAAATTTAAAACTCAGTACAGCTGTCTGCATGAAGAACCTAAATTTGTCAATACTTCAGAGAAAATTCAAATTGATCTAACTTTTAAATATTTAAGAACAATTGTGTTTCAACAGGCCATTAGGTCACAAAGAATAGAAATTAGTAGAAAATGTCTAAAAAGCTTGAATGACTTTCAGAAACTTTCAGATGAGATCAATTGGCATAATCATTTTTTAAAAATATACTCAGAAGAGCTGACAAATTCATTTAACACTCTAAGAAAAAAATTGGGCAATCTTCTCAATGAGAGAAATTTCACCTGAGGATGAGAAAAAATTGCAGATACCAGAAACAGCTTTATCCAAGAGCAAATTCTTTAGAATTGATCATGTTCAAACTTTTGTAAACTCAATTTTAAACAGGAAACACACTCTCATTGATGCATTGCATCAGAGTGACCACATTATTGGATGGATTCAAATTTTTAACCAGCAGATAAAGTTACTTATTAGTTATTTAAAACTGGCAGAGTTACTGCTTAATCAGATTACAAAAATTGATTCTGAAACTGATGTTATTACTATCAAAATGGCACAAAAACAAGCTCAAATGTTACTTGTACAGTACCTAAATTGGCAAAGGTACTTTGTAAATATTCCTAGTACCAAAATCTTGCAAATTATGAATATAACTGATCATTTTTTCAAAAATAACATCATTACACCTTATTGCTGATGCTGTGAATATTTTCACTGCCTCATCAAATCAGGAGAAAGCAGAAACTATATTAGACAAACGTGTCATGTTAATGCAGACAAAGTATAGATTTTTGCAGAAAGCAGAGTTGACTGCAATTAGACACGTGCTTAAGATCATAGTACAGACTTGTAATATCATATGTGACTTATATGTTGTTTATCTGATTGTCTAAAGGCGGAAAAAATTAAACTAATGCAAGATACAGAAACTGTTCTGTTATTTCACACCACACAGAATGCAATCTTGCAAAGTCAAAAGGAAAATTTTATTTGCTCTCACAATCTCCCTAGACTTCAGTCTGAGAATTTCTAAGGTAAATGGCCTAGTAGCAGGAATGCCTGGAAGAAAACCAGAGTCATCAAGCATTCCCAGAAAAGACCAACCCAGAGAGCAGAGAAAGCAGATGTCTGTCCAGCACCAACCATAGGACAGCACAGCTACCAGATCCCAGAAAAACAGCATACGAACAAACAAGGCACAGCCACTGACTTAAGAACAGGTCTAATGAACTATCCACATAGATGAACTTTTTCATTAAGAGACAGTTTAAAGGCAAAAGACTTATTAACTTGCTTATAGACATTTTATTCTAAAAGTATATGGGTATTTATTGAAGATTGACTTTTTACATGCACCCAAAAAATTTAAATTGTATTGTACAATGTATATCTTGCAATTATTTTTGTTGGAATTGTTCCATGTTACTCAAATTTGATCTGAAAATTATTTTCGTAATTGGAAATGTCATAACAGTACATTGGAAACTGTTCATTTGCAAAAGAAATTGTTTCTATTGTCCTAAATGTATATATGTGCTAATTCTCTTAACCTGTTTATGCTATATTTGCAAAAAATATATATGTGTGTATATATATATATATACATATATGTCTTTGCTAGAATTAGGCTTGTATAAAAACCTATTTGGATTGAAATTGCTTAAAAAAATCTACCTTTTAATTGAAAGGGAGATGTAATGATTCGGTAACTAAATAGCATGTTACAATTTGGAAATATTTGTACTTTTGTATATGCTGTTAGGGTCCGTTCTCCGTGAGCCCACCCAACAAACTGAGACCACCCGAGGTCTTGACCAACCATGTGGTCTAGATAAGGTTCATACTGGAAGGCGTCCTTCTTCATTCCCTACTTCTTTTGATTTAGGGAGACCTGTGGGCATAGATATCCTCAGCCCCTGGGAGGGGTTGATACTGTTGTTGTAGAGCGAGGACTTGGATAGTATTAAGGCATTCTTTTATAAAGCAGACTAGGCGGTTAAGGATGCAGGGTCCGAATGTGAGGAGGAGGGTGAGAATGAGTAGAGGGCCTATAAGTGATGGGATTAGGGATGTTAGCCACAGGGAGGAATGGAATAGTTTGGTGTACCATGAGCTATAGGTCTCCCAGGCCCTGGCTCATTGTTTGAGCCCTGCTCGGAGCTTAGCTAGGGAATCTCTGATCACGCCCGAGTGGTTGGCATAGAAGCAACATTCTTCCCCTAAAGCCGCACATAGGCCCCCTTCTTTGAGAAGGAGGAGGTCGAGACCCCTTCTTTTTCTTTTGATCCTGAGGAATCATCCTCAGGTGGTTCTTTAAAGATTGGTGCCAGCACATGCCATATCAAGGGTGCGGGTTGTCGGGTGATACTGATGCAGGACCGTAAGCTAAACGGTGTTAATTCATTCCTTTACCAAAGCTGCTAGGTGGTTAAGAATAAGGGGAAGGGTACATAGTGGAAGCAAAAGAATTTTCCTGCCTATAGTTTGCCTGGAAAAAAAACAAAACTTTTTCACTATGGAGGTACAATGTTCTATGCTGTCTCTGGGGTACAATGTCCCACAAGGTCCCATGCCGTCTCCCCTCCCCTCCTCCAAATGTCTAAGGAAAGAGAGTCGATGGTTTCCATCTTATGTAGCTTCTTCAAGCTGAGAAGGGGCGTAGAAACTCTGAGAGGGGGAGCAGGAGGAGGAGCTGTGGGCACAGGGTCTTCAGGGGCACCTCTGTAGCGAATGCCAGGGTCCTGAAGGCTTGGAGACCAGAGACTGTTTCCCCAGACTGACAGACAGGTCACAAGGGGGAGCATCCATCCCTAAGGCAGAAGGATAGAACCTAAGACTGGGGCAAAAACTAGAACACCAGATACAAAGAGAAAAAATTAGCACAATAGAAACTGATATTAAACATTAACATTTGGATATCTTAGCCAACAAATTTTATCCCCAGAAATCATCCTCTGACAGGATTTGAACCATCTAGGAAATTTGATCCCTAAGTTGTTTGCAGAGTTGGCATGTGATGTTTCTGTTAAAAAAATATAGCCTTTTGCAAAGCCCACATTAATATGGCATCTATAAGTACTTGAATAACAACACTTTACAGATAAATTTCTTTATCCCAAATCCTGGAGGAAATCCAGAAAGCCCTGGGTTATTTCCATGCTTAAGACCCAAACTTCAGTTGTGGTAAATTAAGGCTGCAAGCTACAAGTCATCTATCACTAAACTTCACCTACTCCTCAAAGTGTGTTCCCTAACAATTTGATAGTTTTCCAATTATTAATCTAATAGGTTATTTGGGGAGATGGAAACATTAATTTCACAACTTGCATTAAGTGCTGATTATGGGAACTTGCTCCAAAAGGGAAGGCAGATAGGAAAAGCATTTCCTCACGTCCCAAGGGACACATAGTGAGGGGCTCCATGTACAGGCCAAAGCTGACACTAGCTCATGCCATCCTTGTGTCACTCAAGCATTAGTAGCCTAGATGGTCAGAAGAGGTCTAGTCCAGGTTGAGCCCTAGAATTGCCTCTCCTAACCCTCACAGAACATTCTCTGTCTTTTGTTCTATATCACCACTGGATCTCAGAAGCCTTCTCCTTCCTTAAAAGACAAGTGTTTCCCATTACAGCTCAGAGAAATTCTGCTAAGCAGCAGTCTGAAAATAATTTCCAAACCCTCAAACAAGCCTTTCACATCCCTACCAGGCTAATCACTAAGTTATTTTGCATATTCTGGCAATAATTAACATATTATACTTTTAGTCACAAAACCTGAATTAAGGAACAGGAGTGCTAGATTGAGTAGCTCCATAGTAAATATACTTCAGGGCTGTATCCTCTCCTGTACCTGGGCCATCTGAAAGACTTAAGACAAGCCAGACAGGAATCTCTTCAGTGTAACTTTCAAGAGAATTCCAGAATCATTTGTGACTTTTCCCAATACCATATTAATTTTAGAAATTGTCCCTCGGTCAAAGATCCAATTATAAGAGTAGAACATCAATCTATTCTCTTTCACCTCCCTATCTGTTCTCTTTCATCTCTCCTTCTCTCTCCCTCTTCCTCTTTCTTTTTCCCTCAAACCCTCTGCTTAAAAGCAGAACATAACTTCCATTTACCCCTCACGAATGAATCTGCATACTCAGGACATTCAAGTCTCTCTTTCTTCTGTATTCAAACACAACATACCTTACATCTTCACTTTCTCTGACTCTCTATTACCATCACAAAAATAAACATATCATTTGGTATCCCTTCAAATGCTAATCAATAACTCCCAAGAATTGAGGCACTGTAACTTTAGCATAGTGCTCATTATAAGATTCAGTTCATAGTACAAATTGGTAAACTGAGATAACCACTGAGTATTGAACAAAACCTATGGTACAGTCAGGTTTATGATGAGCTTTTGCCTACATTCAAACAACACTTAAAGCACATGTTTTAGCAACAATTTACATAAAAATTATACTTAAAGGAATATCATAAAGCATGTAGTATTACAGGGTCTATTTTCAATTACAAGATTTGAAACCTTTTAAGCACTATAAACCTTAAAGCAAGCCTTTTGACCAGCAGGCTGCTTATCTATTTTCAAGACCAGGGAGTCAAATTTAATAATAAAGTTAGTCAATTTTAATACACTGAGATAAAAAAATCCATTTATGATCATTTTAAACCCGAAAAAAACACATTTTTGATCAATTTAAACACTTAAACCTATTATATTTTTAAACCTCTTATGATGGAAGGATAGATAAGGATGGAAAACAATCTTCTTGAGATTAACATGGGCGTTGTGCAGAGATGGCAGGGACCATGCACCCCCCAACCCAGGTAGGCCTTGGACAGGGAAACTCCCTTCCCCCGTAACAAAAGAGATATACCTCTAGCCACATCCTGATAGCCTAAGCCCCAAGGATCCCAGACAGACACCCCACTCACCAAACACCCAAGTGCAAAGAGTCATGTCCACACTTTTGAAAAGGGGGTATGGGAGGCATCTCTTGACAGCTGCTTCACTTGTGCTACCATGCCATGCCACAGAGGACAGCCCCCCAGGGCTGCTCCACCCATGCTATCCCGCTGGCCACCAGTCCCATCTTAGCAATAAATCTTTCTTACTTCTAAGCTAAGCCTGGAGTCCTCTCATTCCAGAGAAGGGCCTCCTTCCCGAACCCAGGGGTTCACCATTTGCACCCTTATAACAACTGTACTGCTAAAAAACTTGTTTTACAAGATATCCATGACTTTTCTATCAACTTTTACTTGCTTGAACATCTCTTTAAAACTCTGAAGTATACAATTAAAATATACTCATCTTTAAACTCTTTAAGATCTTACTTATGTACTGTGTTGCTATATCAGTTCCTAAGTATCAAAGTGGAACAATTAAAAGTATTTCTTTCTTTCCTCCTGTTTGTTTGTGAGCAATTTACCCTAAGGCTGCCTGGCTTGATTTAGGTTTTTATGACTTAAATCTTGTCTCTTATCTCTCTTTAACAAATAAGATCACCACAATTTAAAATTTAGCATGTATCAAAGCTTTCATAATAAATTATTCTCTATGAATTTTAATTTGAACTCCACAGCTTCTAAATAACTTCAAGTCCTTTAGTAATCTTTCAGTATGTAAACAACTGAATTTCAAGGCCATTTACTCTTATTCTTTTCAGACCTCTGTTTAAGACAGAATAGAACCTCTAGTCCAGTTTCCTTTTACCTCAAAACACTGCTTACATAACTGATTTAATTTCATTGATATTACTCTGATTTACCTTTTGTTGTATCTATTTTGCACCAGAATTTACACCTATTATTTCTTTACTCTTACTTCCTCCGGCTTCTCCTTCTTTACCATTATTACAAAAAGGAGGAAAGGTGCTATATTTAATTGCATGTAATCCTTATGTCAAACCCTATTAGACCCTGGGCTGGTCAAATTTCCCTTGTTAATTTCATACAGTTTGCACATCATATATCCTTAACCTATTCAGGTGGAAAACTTAATTCTCTTTATAGTCTAAATGCATACATATTTTGTATTCATTCATCATTATTTTCTAGCAATTTGAGTCTGAATATATGTTAATCTCTAGATCACAGATTCCTTCTTATACATTGTTTGCATTTAAAAAAACCAAAAAACCAAAAACCCAAAACCCTTACCTTCCCTTTTGGAGTCATTATTGGCTCTCAGGCAGAAGAGTGGTAAGGGTAGGCAATGGGGGTCAAGTGATATGCCCAGGGTCACACAGCTGGGAGGTGTCTGTGGCCAGATTTGAACCTAGGACCTCCCATCTCTAGGCCTGACTCTCAATCCACTGAGCTACCCAGTTGCCCCCTTGTACACATTTTTAAAACAATTCATGCAACTCTTAGTCAAAACAACACTGTTTAGAAATTCCATCTTTTGCAAAATACCCAATTCTTAGTACCTATATTATTAAAACCCATGCATAGATTAACCATTTAAAAAACAAAAACTTCTTGGGTGTCTTATGATTACTTGTTGCTAGTTCTGACAGCACATACATTAAAAGAACATCTCATTTGAAAAATCCCAAGTTTAAATTCTAGAATAAGTTCTCAATAATAACATTACAACTTTATCTGAATGACTTTTACATTTACAAAGTAGAAACCAAGGCTTAACAAACTTCTAACCATGATTTTTGTGCTCAACAAAATCTGGTTAATATTTCACATTTGACTGACAGTTACCACAATAAATAAAATTACATTGTACCATATCAACATCATTAGTAATCCTAAGAGAATTCACTCTCAATGTGCTGTATGTCACCATATGTCCCACAGGGTGTCCCCTGTGTTTCTTATGGGGTTTCCTACTTCCCTATCCTGGTTACCATCAGACTCAAACTGACAGTCCCGCCAGACTCGAACCGGTCCGGGCGGGGACTCCAACCCTCGCAAGTTCTGTTCAGACCCAATCCCAGAGATTCTGGGGCTTGCCACAAACACTCAAGGATTCGCTTCCCTTGTTTTGTTGCCATTCCTCTCGCGAGGTGATGGAATCGAACTAATCCAAGGTCCACATTCAGAAACAGGCTGAGGGGATAATCAATGTCGCAGGTTCGGTGCAAGCCTTCCCCTCACTCCGGAACGGAGTGGACCAAGTCGCTTAGGCAAAGGCGGACCGTATAATCCCCGGCCAGGCAGGCGCCCTACAACCTGTATGCGTTACATGGATAGTCACCCTCGCCATACTCTCATACACATATACATTCCAGGCCTGCCCGACTTACCCCGGAATCAAAGGAAAGGTCTCTCCCTCCTCCTGCCGCCTCTAGTTGTTGAGTGGGGGTCTTCAAATGGATCCCGGACAAGCCCCCATATGTTAGGGTCCGTTCTCCGTGAGCCCACCCAACAAACCAAGACCTACACTGAATTCACAAGGAGGTTCATTTATTGAGCTGGTGCACCAGGGGAAGTTGCAAAGTAGCATTCCCCCCTGGGGTCGCAAGCAGGGTTCTTTTAAAGTAACTGGAATGGGGGAAGGGATAGGAGTTGTGGTTTTGGTGGGCTTAATCAGTCTCTTGCACAGTCCCAGGATGTTCTTATCTAGATTGTCAGCATATCGTAAAACATTACGAAACCACCAGAGGTCGTGACCAACCATGTGGTCTAGATAAGGTTCATACTGGAAGGCGTCCTTCTTCAATGCATCAATTGTACTTATCCTTTGTTGAAAAACTTTTACCTGGTGAAAAATCTTGTGCACTCACACTGTGAATTTGGATAAGGAAACTGATCTCATTTTGAGTGAGAAACTTTTGGTTGGTTAAAAAATATTTCCACATGGAATGTGAGCCATTAGTCTAAAATTTTTTCATTGTTCATTTTAATTCTTATCTACTATAAGGCATTTGATTTTATATTTTTCTTTCCTTTTCTTTTTCCCATTTTATTTATATTTTTTCACTATATTTTTAATACTGATGAATATGGAAATCAGTATCAAGATTTTGATTTTACAGATTAAACTCATTTTTCATATATTTTCCCTATTTCCTTATCAAAAAGCTTAAAGATGTAGGAACCTGTAGTATTTGGTAAATATCATGGGCCTAGTATGAATTATTGTGTCTGATTTCAGAAATAGGGACCACAATAGAGCCTTTACAATTTGCCAGAAAGCCTAAGATCCAAAGAGACCTAAAATCCATATGAGATGGATGGATATCGGTTGATAAGGTCCTGGTTGGAGGTAAAAGGACGCAGTGTTTTGACACCCTCAAACGCAGGTTGGCCTTCTACCAAGTTTCCAACTAATATCTCAATGTGGCTGGCATCTTGGCTCCACCATCCTGAAAATCTGACATAAAATCAGACAGGGAAATAAAACTTCCCTTTTGTCTCAAACTAGACCCTTCTTTCACTTTAAGGCTTGACAGCTTCCTACACCCTTGACTGCCAATGGATAAAATGCTATATACTATGTGTCCCACAGGTTTGTGGAACTTATGTTTCACATTAATTTGGGCCTTCTTACATTTTCTGATTTGAAATTTTATTTTCCAACATTATTTTTTTTAACAAGAATCTTTTGATTGCTAGATTTCACTTTGCATCTTTTTCAGATTTTTAATCTTCTTCCTACAATTACCATTTGTACTTTTTTCTTTGAGACTCTCCCTTTTCCCTTTTCCCTTAACAATTTTCCATTCTTTTTTGTTTTTAAATTTTTTAAGTTTTTTTTCCACTCTAATCATTTTTTTCTTCTTTTTTAATAAAAAAAGGGGGATATGTAGCAATCCAGGTATACATTAATTGTGATATTATTTTAAGAAGTATTCAAAAACTTAACTCTTATACTGCTAATGATTGATCTCTGTAATCTTGAGTCAAATTGAACATGGATCTTGCCAAATCCCTAGCCCTTCCCTAAGGCTACACCCCAGAAGACTGGTCAATTATCTCAGTCTCCTTACTTTTCCTTCAATGATCAATTAACATAGGTATCAAACATCAGTAGATGCCTTAGGCCATATCTGCTCTGGATCTGGATCTTAGCTCTACCTATTGTTTTTGGTTTTGGCAGTTTGCATTTTATGATGATTACCTCATAATGTTAATGTAACAAGCCACTGAGCTCTCCCCTTACCCCCAATAAAGGTGACAAGAAAAGAGTTGGCGAAGAAACTCTTAACCATCAGAGCTCCTAACCAGGAAGTTCTTAACCAGCAGAGCTCCTAACCATGAAGCTCTTGATCACCAGAGCTTACTTGCTGTCTGTCTATCTTATGCCAAAACTTTCTGTGTCTGTGTGTCTTTATTCTCACCTTATATTCTCTTTCCATTAATCCTTAACCCGTAACCCATTTTCACTCAGTCCTTGGTTCCCCTTTCTGAGTGTCCAACCCACTAGGAATCTTCGTGGAGTTGGTGGACGGCTTCAGTAAGTGAACAACTAGTTAAGGAGGTAGAATCAGAGAATGGGATTAGGACTTTGTGACAGCTTTTTGGGTGACAGATTCCTGGTCAGAGGTGGATCACACTTAAAAATGGCTGAGAAAAATATTTTCGCCTTTCATGTTGTAAGTCTAATTAAAAAGGATTTACAGTAAAAAAAAAAGGTGGGGGGGGGAGGAGAGGAGAGGAAATTGCCTGTGTATATTTCCTAAGGAAGATACCATAAAAAGTAGTTACAATGAAGAAGATTAAGGTAGAAACACCTAGAAGTATACAACAGAAAAAACTTAAGAAAGGAACCAAGTAGCATAAACCTTGGCCTTAAATGTCTTTAAATATGTCCAAAGTTTAGGAAAATTTAACCTCACAGGTATTGCTAAAACTTGGATTCTTGAAATTCATGACTGCAAAATAGCTCTAGGTGGGTATACTTTAAAAAAACAACAACAACAATAAGAGTAGTTAAAAAGGGGTAGAAGTGGGATAACATTGTAAATTAAGAAATAATTCTCACATAATGTAGTACATTTAAATTAAGGCCAAAAGAAGGAGAAACAGAAGTGATTTTATCATTAGAGTTACAGACAGTATAGAGAGAAAGAGAAAAAATGAAGATTTGGGACAAGTGATCACCAGCCAGGTATGAATAATAGTAGTAGGGATTTCAGTAATCTAGACATCACCGCAACTAACAACAGATTTGCCTGCAAAAAGTAGAAGCAGCAGCAGTGGTCATCAAAACAATATGGTACTGGCTAAGAGACAGAAGGGAGGATCAGTGGAATAGACATGGGGAAAATGACCTCAGCAAGACAGTGCTGACACTCAAAAATCCCAGCTCTTGGGACAAAAACACACTATTTGTCAAAAATTGCTGGAAAAATTGGAAAACAGTATGGGAGAGATTAGGTTTAGATCAACATCTCAAACCATACACCAAGATAAACTCAGAATGGATGAATGACTTGAATATAAAGAAGGAAACCAAAAGTAAATTAGATGAACATAGAATAGTATGCCTGTAAGATATGTGGGAAAGGAAAGATTTCAAGACCAAGCAAGAGTTAGAAAAAATTACAAAATGTAAAATAAATAATTTTGATTACATTAAATTAAAAAGGTTTTGTACAAACAAAACCAATGCAACCAAAATTAGAAGGGAAACAAGAGCTTGGAAAAAAAAATCTTTATAATAAAAACCTTTGACAAAGGTCTAATTACTTAAATTGATAAGGAGCTAAATCAATTGCATAAAAAATCAAGCCATTCCCCAATTTATAAATGGGCAAGGGACACGAGTAGGCAATTTTCAGATAATGAAATCAAAACTATCAATAAGCACATGAAAAAGTGTTCTAAATCTCTTATAATTAGAGAAGTGCAAATCAAAACAACCACCTCATACCTAGCAGATTGGCTAACATGACAGCAAAGTAATAAATGTTGGAGAGGTTGTGGCAAAATAGGGTCATTAATGCATTGCTGGTGGAGTTGTGAACTGATCCAACCATTTTGGATGGCAATTTGGAACTAAGCCCAAAGAGCTTTAAAAGACTGCCTATCTTTTGATCCAGCCATACCACTTCTGGGTTTATACCCCAAAGAAATCATGGGAAAAAGACTTGTACAAAAATATTTATAGTCATGCTCTTTGTGGTGGCAAAAAATTGGAAAATGAGGGGATGCCCTTTGATTGAGGAATGGCTAAACAGATTGTGGTATCTGTTGGTGATGGAATACTATTGTGCTAAAAGGAATAATGAACTGGAGGAATTCTATGTGAACTGGAATGATCTCCAGGAATTGATGCAGAGTGAATGGAGCAGCACCAGGAGAACCATATACACAGAGACTAATGCACTGTGGCACAATCAAATGTAATGGACTTCTCTACTAGCAGCAATGCAATTATCCAAGACATTTCCGAGCGACCCATGAGAAAGAATGCTATCTACATTCAGAAAAAGAACTGTGGGAGTAGAAACACAGAAGAAAAACAACTGCTTATTCACATGGGTCAATGGAAAATGATTGGGAATGTAGACTCTAAATCAGTGATTCCCAAAGTGTACGCCACCGCCCCCTGGTGGGTGCTGCAGCAATCCAGGGGAACTGTGATGGCCACAGGTGCACTTATCTTTCCTATTAATTGCTATTAAAATAAAAATAATAATTTCCAGGGTTGCTAAGTAATATTTTTTCTGGAAAGGGGGCAGCAGGCCAAAAAAGTTTGGGAATCACTGCTCTAAATGATCACCCTAGGGCAAATACCAATAATATGGAAATAGGTCTTGATCAATAATTAGATGGGAGATACTCAAGAATGAAATTCTTTCTACCAAATTGAAGGAATTCTAATGAAAAGCAAAAATGGGATTTATCTGAATAGATTGAATAGAAGCAACTCACCAAGAAACAGGTTTACTAAACTAGCAGATAAGAGGAACAATAGGGATATGATTTTCTTAGATTTTAGTATATATTTTAATGTAATCTAAACCAGTTTTTGTGGAAAAGATGGAGATGGGGATTGGACAGCAATAAAACAAGGTGGATTCAGCATTGTGGCAATGATTGTATTGAATTAAGGATTTAATGTCAATATAGTAAGAAGTCTCACATGGAATATCCCTGGAATCTGTTTTTGGCTCTGTGTAGTTTTACACTTTTACCAGTAACTTGCATAATATCATTGATGGCATACTCATTATCTTTACATGGTATCAGGATGGGTAGGTGAGCTAACACATTGAAAAGAGTCAAATTCTAAAAATATCTTGACAGGTTAGAAATAGGAGATCAGTAAGTAATAGCCTACAGCAAAGTTTGGTCCTGTTTTTCTATGGCTCATGAGGGTTTTAGATTTTTTTAATGGTGTTACATAAATGATTTTAATTTTTAAATAACATTAATAGCTAACATTTACATAGCATTTATTCTGTGCCAAGCATTGTGCTTTACAAGTATTATCTAATTTGATCCTCACAGCAACTCTGGGAGGTAGGTCCTATTCTTAGTCTCTTGCTTGCATATGCCACCAAGTGCCCAGATTCCTATTATGTACCGACACTGGTGGGGTAACATTGACTAAACCACAGATCTCATACATCCCTTGAGGAAGGGATGAGAAAGCTAAGAGTTAGAAACTAAGAATTGCCTGGGGGCCACCAAGCACCATTCTCAGATGAGGCAGTAACTGTTTCAAAAGTTATGTATTTATGACATCTGTCCTTTATGCTTTTGAGCTTTGTATTAGCACAAATAAATGTTGTGGTAGGGAATAGAATAATGAGGTTGTACTTTAGCTGGGTCCTATTGTAAAAAGTTTGAGAAAATAATGTTAGACTCTACAAATCCTTGAGGTAATCTTATCCATGTCTATGAGGACTTTTCCAGGTGAAAGCAAATATTTTCCTAGAGTTTATATAGACAGGAATGGAGAAAAATGTAGAACAGAGATCCATAACTATAAAATATGTAGTTTCCATAGGGATTAAGGAGATGATGGTTGCAGGATTTAGAACCATTGGATACCTAGATATAACATGTAAATTAACTGCACATAGATCTTGTACAAAACCAATAAATAGACTGCCCATCTGGACCTGGCTGAAGCTTTTTAAATATAAGAATTGGTGAATTATATTCAGTTTTGCATGAAATTGTCATTCCTTGTTTAATTAATGAATCAATTATTGGGACATCCCTTCAATAACTTTCTTGGTTAACAGGTACTAAGGAATGGAAGATGAAGGGCAGTGGGACAATTTTTACCTTAATCTGAAAAGGAATAGCTTACTTAGGTAGGCTTGAATCAGAAGAGATTGAAGCCCAGAGAGTTTCGGGGATATCTATTGAAATTTCAAATGGAGGGAGCTATTATCTCCTGACCATCAGGAAGAAGGACTGGGGACAAAGTTAGAGTCCTCAGGCAACTGAAGGCATAAAGAGCCATTTGGAGAGCATGACATTATGGTCCTTAGTTTACATAAGAGACCTCTCTCTAATAGATTTGTAGGTAATTCAGACATTAAGAGGAATAAAAAAGAGCCCATGGACATAATTTGAGGAGAAAGCTTACTTTTTGAGGCTTCCTTGACCTTCCTATCACATTTAAAGAACCAACAGAATTACATTCAAAATTGAATTTGCTCACTACTATGCATCTGGAAGCCTGAGTGTTCAGGAACAATAAGTGTTTTTTAACATTAAGGGTCATTTGAGGATCTTTACTAAGGGAAGGGGAGAAGACTGGAATAATTTTCACCAAAACATGAGGGTCTGGAAAGGAGAAGATCTCACCCTCAGACTTCAAGATTCCTTCCCTTCCCTCACAACTATCACAAGTCACCGTTCCTCTGGCTATGTTTCTACTCACACTGACTAGAGTTCCCTTAGAGAGTGCCATAGTTTGTCTCATGAGAATTATAAGCCCTATTGGTGTTTCTATTACTTCTCTGGTTTTTGTTTCTAAATTCATTATTTTTTCTCCTACAGTTTATTGCTACATGACCTAACCTGCCACAGAAATAACACTGTATTGGACCTTTATTTGGTAGAATCTTTGTAACTTCTTTCAAAGGAACTATGAGTTTCTCAAATGTGTAATTTAGAAGAGGGCCCAGAATAGCTCCTGTTTAATTCTATTCATTTTTTTTCTTTTCAGCTTTTTCCTTTTCCTTTCTCTCACAACCTTCAAAAACATATATAGCTATCTTCTTCAATTGTCCTATATTCATACTAGCCCAGTCTGGACAATAGTTTTGAAAATATTCTTTTATTTTGGGGAATGAGTGGTTCATAAAATAGTACTGTATGATATGGGCATTTGTAGGCTTAATTGGATCCAATCTTGCATACCTCTGTGTTATTGCATATACAATTATAAAACTAGTTTGGGTGCTCATTTTCTTCCTGATTAACACTTTCAAATTTTTGTCAATTTTCTGAGTGAGCAGAGCAGTTCCTCATTCCTTTCAACAGTACTTCCCTGTCCTCAAAAAGTCCTCAGAATTATTGGGGTCTCAGTGTGTGTTCTGTAATGGCCAATGTTTCATATTCTCATTTTGAAAATTATTAGTGGCCTCAAAAATTGCCTGTCTTTCTCACTCAATGATTAAGCCATGATTTAGATCCATTACATCACTCCAGCTTGGATTAAAACTCTGAAAAATGTCTGTGAACCTGTGTATTGGTTCTAAGGCAGAAGAGTGTAAGGGCTAGGCATCAGGGGTTAAGTGACTTGCCCAGGGTCACACAGCCAGGAAGTGTCTGAGGTTCTAGGACAGGAATAAAGACAAGAGAATTTTTTATTTTTTTGTTTGTTTGTTTGTTTGTTTTGTGGGGGGTATTTGGGATTTATTCTGGCCAACCTTTAGTAGTCATCAGTCTAGTCAGGACCATAAATACCCCAGACCTCTTTCAACATCTACTTCACTCAATGCCTGTTCACCAACTCTCTGAGGACCTGCTGGCTCATGGCATCTTTCTGCTCTGCCCTGTGCCAGAGGGAAGGGAAATCTGGTGGCTACATCACCTCCTCGATCCACAATACTGACACAGCTAAAGCAGTGTTTGTTAAAGGCAAAGAGAAATTAACAAATTAATTTAAAAATGATTAATTAACAAATTAATAAAATAAACATCTCAAAACATCAAGATTTTCCAGAAGCCAAGATCATTTCCCCATAAAAATTCCCTTTAGGAAATGTCAGTTCCTACTAGCAGGGTACAGAATAAGACATGTCAAGACACCATTTGGGAAGCAAATTATTTAGATTTTGCTTTAGTCCTGCTACAAGTACTATCCATAGTATCTGGATTAGGCCTGTCAGGATCACAGCAAGAGATGAGATTGCTAACTCTGGGTTTGGAACTGTGCAAGGAGACAGAGGGAGTCAAGCTCTTGTAATAGGGGAAAACACGACTTATACTTTGTCATCAGCATCCTTATGCACAATTACCTCCAAAATTCAATTAGCAAATGGGTATCTTTTCACACTTAGTAAAACAATCATTATTAACATCTCTTATTAACATATTTTGCTTTGTATTGATACAAAGTTTTGGGAACACCAAGAAATTTTCCTCAAGAAACTTTAAAGAGAAAAATAAAATATACTTACCTTCTAAATATCAGTTATAGTCACTCAAAAATGGGTGGTGGGGTGCTGGTGGTATTTCAGTGTTAGATTTGTCTCTGAGAAAATAGTATTCCACTCAAGTTTGGAGACATGTGCTCACAGTGTTAGAAATTTAAGCAAAGGTTTATGGAAAACCTTATTGTATCAACAAACCAAAAAGGGTTACCAGCACATAGTTCTGAGGAAACAGATTTGTGTATCATGTATCCTGAGGTCTGACAGATGAAAAAAAAGAAGCATAACATTGAAATATTCCATAAGCAGAAAAAGAACTGTCTAACCACACAATTAAGATACTTCTCAAAAAGATCAGAAAGGACTTAAAATAGTCCTGTGGCTTCTTACTATGGGGATGGGACAATGTTTTTGTCATTAAAGGAAATCACACATAAGAATTTCTTAAAATGCTGAACATGCTTAAAATCAATACCATTTCCCATGAGTCTAGTCAAAGTCAGTGCAACTAGACTATGAGTAGAAGTCTCACAGATTTGATAATATCTAAAACACAGTCAAAAGAAATGGAACAATTATCTAAATATCTTCAAAATATGCATAAGTATATCAAAAAGTGACTCATATATTTGTTTATGTCTTTACAGTTTGCCAGTTTCTTTATTTTCTTGAAATTTGTGTAATCTGAGTCCCATTGAAGTAAATAATGTAAAAGATTCCCATGCCTCACTGTGATCTGAAGGTGATCCTGGGTTTTCAAAGATTATGCCAGCAGAATATAAGTTCTGGCATGTTCTGCTATATCAGAAGGCCCTGCAGTATGATCCCAAAGGCAATTCATCTGCTACCATGGAATGTCCTAGCTACAGATGGAGATGCTTATGATGAGGAGTTTGGCTACTGGGTGATGAATGACTTCTCTAGCCATGGAAACCCAAGGTAAAGAAATTATGCCAACCATTCAAATATACAAATCCCTCTTGAAGCTCAAGATAGGGCAAAAACCTTAGTATCAGAGAAGAGTCTTTCTACATTTTCTCGTAGATTTTCATCTATAGCCTTATACCCTTATCATCAGAGAGTTAGCTTCATTCTTTGTTCAGTGTCTCCAAACCTTTGTCAACAAAACACAGAAAGCTTTCCTTTTTGCTTGGAAAGCTCTGTAGGAAAAAGCATTTGCACAGGATAACTCAAAAATGTATGAATGGACTGTTATCCATTCTGAACTACTATAGTTACCTATTCCTATATAGCAAGGGAAGGGAATAAACATTTATTAAACACCTACTACATACCATGCATTATATTAACTACTTTACAAATATTATCTCATTTGATCCTCACAATAACCCTAATCAGCATTATTATTATCCCCTTTTTAAGCCTACAGTTCCTGATATTCCCAGGCAATCTCCCATCCACATAGTAACCAGACTCAACCCTGCTTAGCTTCTGAAATCAGATGAGATTGGGCTTGTTTATGATGTTATGGCTGTAGACTTTTCCTTTGTGAGCAAAGCAGAATTTCAGTAGTTCAAAAGACATATGAGATCTGAAAATTCTGTGCCTGACCTGTGGGAGAGCTTTCTGAGTTCATATTGGTCTGATTTGTCAGTCAGACAGGATGTACATTGACCTCAGCATGGTGATGTAATTTTGGTCCTCTTCTAACATAAAAGACAACAACTAAACAATTCCCTTTTTACATTTGAAGAAAATAAGGCAAACAGAAATTTGAGTGAATTTCCCAGGGTCATATAGCTGATAAGGATTTGAATTCAGGTCTTCCTGACTCCAGTCATCAATTTACCCATTGTGCCACCCTGCTGCCTCTGCAAGAGGCAAGATGTACAATCTTTGTAATGGGAGTTGTATTTTTTGCAGAATTGTTACATAGCAGTCATTCAGTGAAGATAACTTCTATCTCATAAAATGCTATGGAGAAAATTTTTAGTAGTTTTGAATAGCCTACATTATTAATATTGTAGTACTTGATATGTGTTGAATAAATGAAGGAGGCACTAGGTTGTAGTGATTGTGAACAGACCTTGGGAATGGGCAAGTCCTGCCTTGAATCCCAACTCTGCCACTTAATAGCTGAGTGACCCTTGGCAAATCACTTAGCCTTTCTCATTCTTGGTCTCCTCTTGGGTAAAGTGGGGAAGCAGAGTCTGCCTCCTAGGTTATTATGATGCTCAAATGAGATAGCCACACTTTGCAAACCAGAGAATACTATACAAATGTAATCTACTACTGTAATTTGTAGAAAGGGAAGACTGGGTTTAGAATGTTCTGAAACTGAGACCTTTCTGATCCTGGACTTCAGAGAAAAACAAAACAAAACATGTGGACACTGGTATCCGTTTCATCCCTATGTCTGCAGTTTTGGTGACTTTTGAGGCTTTTTGGTTAGCTAAGCATTTGGCAACAGGGAGAGCTGTTTTAAAGACAAAGTTCTAATAATAGTTTTGCCAAGAAACCCTCTACTTAAGTCATCAGCTGAAGCTCACAAGAGCTACAAATTGTTTCCTCCTTTTCCCAATTGGTTGGTTTTTCTATAGCTAGAATCAGAAAGAAATAATAATAATAATAATAATAATAATAATAATAATAATAATAATAATAACTAACATTTACTTAATGCTTACTGTGTCCCTGACACTACGCTAGGCACTTTACAATTATTGTCTCATTTTATCCTCAAAAAAACCCTGGGAGGTTGATGCTATTATTATCCCTAGTTTTCAGATGAGCAAAATGAGGCAAACAGAGGTTAAGTGACTTCCTCAGGAAAACACAATTAGTAAATGTCTTATTTGGACTCTGTTCTTTCTGACTTCAGTCCTAGCTTTCTATAACACTACTCTACTTGGCTGCATCATAGAATTAAAGATGCATAGGATAAGGGATTTACAGATCTAGAGCTGGAAGAAAGCTTAGAGATCCATAAGTCTAATACTTCTTTATTTTAACAAAAGAGGAAAAGGTTTGTGAACATGGTCAGGGACACACAGCAATAGGAGTCTGAAGCAGAATGGAGTCCAAAGATCAGCATTGCCTTACTGCTTCTCATACTATAGGCTTTTTCAAAAAAACTTTATCTTGTCTTAGAATCAGTACTGAGGCAGAAGAGCAATAAGGGCTAAGAAAAGGGGTTAAGTGACTTGCCCAGAGTCTCATAGTTAGGAAGTGTCTGAGGCTAGCTTTGAACTTGGGTCTCCCTGACTCCAGGCCTGGCACTCTATCCATTGTGCTACCTCATTGCTCCTGATGCTATAGTTTTAAAAAGACCCTTTTTAGACCATAAAAGGAGATTGTTTTTATTTCAGTTGTGGTTTTGATCCCTTTGTTTCCCAGTTTCTATATTAATTTTTTTTAAAAAGAATGCTTTAAGAGCAAAATTTGGTGAGACAATGGATGGGATTGCTGAGGTGTTTCATCCCTTTATTATTACTTTTTTTAAATTTTTTTAACATTTATTAATATTCATTTTTAACATGGTTACATGATTCGTGCTCCACCTTTCCCCTTCAACTCCCCCCCCACACCCCCCCACCCATGGCCGATGCACATTTCCACTAGTTTTATCATGTGTCCTTGATCAAGACCAATTTCCAAATTGTTGGTAGTTGCATTGGTGTGGTAGTTTCGAGTCCACACCCTCAATCATGTCCACCCCAACCCATGTGTTCAAGCAGTTGTTTTTCTTATATGTTTCCTCTCCTGCAGTCCTTCCTCTGAATGTGGGTAGCGTCTTTACCATAAATCCCTCAGAATTGTCCTGGGTCATTGTATTGCTGCTGGTACAGAGGTCCATTACATTCAATTTTACCACAGTATATCAGTCTCTGTGTATAGAGTTCTTCTGGCTCTGCTCCTTTCGCTCTGCATCAGTTCCCGGAGGTCTCTCCAGTTCGCCTGGAACTTCTCCAGTTTATTATTCCTTTTAGCACAATACTATTCCATCACCCGCATATACCACAGTTTGTTCAGCCATTCCCCAAT
>NC_058132.1:179628722-179646464 GCF_016433145.1 Gracilinanus agilis | reverse complement strand
CCTGCAGATCTTCCTCTGAATGTGGGTAGCATCTTTACCATAAATCCCTCAGAGCTGTTGTAAAAGTGAAAATTGGGAAAAGCCATCTAGACGTGTATATATTTCTATGGACATGGGAAATGTATCAAAACTACATTTCCCGTGATCCAGATGTTTCTGTTTCCGGGTCTTTGGGGGCATGGGGAGGTCTACCTCGACGCAGAGAGGGTTTAAATCTCCTGGGTTAGGAGGAAGTGCTCTTTTTTTTGCAAGTAGGGGGCTTCCAGGAAACAGGAGAGAGTAATGGAGGTGGCGGCAGTTTTGAATGCTTACAAGTGTGTGGTCTAATGATTTTATCTATCAGCATGGCTTTAATTAAAATACTAATATATATATACTTATACCAGCCTTTATCATTTTTCATATTTACACTGTCCTGTGTCATTGCATTGCTGCTGGTACAGAAGTCCATTACATTTGATTTTACAACAGTATATCAGTCTTGGTGTACAATGTTCTTCTGGCTCTGCTCCTTTGGCTCTGCATCAGTTCCTGGAGGTCTTTCCAGTTCACCTGGAACTCCTCTAGTTTATTATTCCTTTTAGCACAATAGTATTCCATCACCAGCATATACCACAATTTGTTCAGCCATTCCTCAATTGAAGGGCATACCCTCCTTTTCCAGTTTTTTGCCACCACAAAAAGCGCAGCTATAAATATTTTCATTCAGGTCTGTTTATTTATGATCTCTTTGGGGTACAAACCCAACAATGCTATGGCTGGATCAAATAGCAGGCATTCTTTTATAGCCCTTTGAGCATAGTTCCAAATTGCCAGCCAGAATGGTTGGATCAGTTCACAACTCCACCAGCAATGCATTAATGTCCCAATTTTGCCATATCCCCTCCAGCATTCATTACTCTCCCCTTCTTTCATTTTAGCCAATCTGTTAGGTGTGAGGTGATACCTCAGAGTTGTTTTGATTTGCATTTCTCTAATTATTAGAGATTTGGAACACTTTCTCATGTGCTTATTGATACTTTTGATTTCTTTACCTGAAAATTGCCTATTCATGTCTCTTGCCCATTTATCAATTGGGGAATGGCTTGATGTTTTATACAATTGCTTTAACTCCTTGTATATTTGAGTGATTAGACCCCTGTCAGAGTTTTTCGTTATAAAGATTTTTTCCCAATTTGTTGTTTCCCTTCTGATTTTGACTACATTGTTTTTGTTTGTACAAAAACTTTTTACCTTTATTATTACTTTTTAATGTGTCTTGCTATTTATCTTTGAGATTTTTAGCTACCTTTATTAAGAGTTTTTCTATAATAACACATTTTATATAGCAACCACAACATGGTTATTACCACACACACCCACTATTTATCCAGTGATCTCCCAGGAGCTTCTAAACACTAATTAATTGAGCTTTATTACAACTTGTGAAGCTCCTGGTATTGTAGTCACATTCACATTTACTCAGTTATTTTTCAAAAGGCTGCTTTGAAGTTGCTGGCTATTTAACAAGAGGTGTCGAAGCAGAAAGATAGATTGAGAACTTGCCATGGTCTCCCTTTATCTTTTCCTATTTTTTTTCAGAGAAAATTTCTGTAGATCATTTTGTGGGGAGAGAGGTAGGACACAAATATGATGAGATAAACCAGATCACAAGATGGAATGATTTAGAGCTGGAACAGAATCATATGTAAGGTGACATAATGGATAGAGTACTGGTCTTTTAAGCAGGAGGATCAAGATTCAAATCTGCCTCTCACATTCATTAGCTCTGTGGTTGAGCTCCAAATGGGAAAGAGATGTAAGAACATAAGATAGTAGACTGATATCCATGCTTGGCTATGGCTATGAAACTGAGAAAGCCACTTAATCTCTCTGAGACTCACTCAGGTTCTTAATTTGTAAAATGAAGGAGTTGGACTTGATCTCTAAGGGTCTTCCTATTTCTAAATCTACAATTCCTTTCAGCAGCAGAGTTAAGCATGGCCTTTCTTCCTACTTTTTTTTCTTTTTGTTTAGTCTTTTTCAGTGATGCCAAACTCTTTGTGACCCTTTTTGGGAATTTTCTTGGCAAAGATAACAGAGATCATTGTATTGCTGACAATAGCTAAATTATTCAAGGCTGCTCATTGTAGAGTATTGCTGTTGTTGTGTATAGTATTATCCTACTTCTGCTTAATAACTTCACTCTTCTTCAGTTCATGTAAACCTTTCCAGGTATTTCTGAGCTCCTCATGCGTTTCATTTCTTCTAGCACAATAATATTTCATTACAATCATATAATATAACTTATTCAGCTATTCCCCCATTGATAGATATCCTCTCACTTTCCAGTTCTTTGCAACCACAAAAAGAGCTGCTTTAAATATTTTCATGCCCTTCTCCTTTTTATTTTTAACTCTTTGGGCCACAAACCTAGTAACAGTATTGCTGGGTCAAAAGGTATGTACTGTCTTATAGGCCTTAAGGCATGTTTCCCAATTGCTCTCCAGAATGGTTGAATCAGTTCACAATTCCCCTAATAGTACACGGGTATTGGAATTTTTCTATATCCACTCTAAATCTTGTTAGTTTCCTTTTTTTTTGTCTTAATAGCTAATCTAATAGAGGTGGCTGCCTTAATAATGATGTTCTTAGGAGTTACAAGAATCATCATCCCATGTAGGTATGTAAACAGTTTAATTTTATTGAAAGCCTTGATTTATTTTTTCTGTTTATCTTTTTATGTTTCTCACGTGTCTTGGATTTTAGAGTCAAGTTTTCCATTCAGTTCTGGGTTTTTTGGTCAGTAGTGTTTGAAAGTCCTCTATTTCACTAAATATTCATTTTTCCCTATAAAGGTGTTATGGTCGCTTTTTGTTGGGTAAATGATTCTTGGTTGAAGTCCTAGCTGCTTTGCCTTCTGGAATATCATATTCTAGGCCCTCCAATTCTTTAATATAGAAACTGCTAAAACATGTATTATTCTGACTGTGACTCCACAATATTTGAATTATTTCTTTTTTCTTTTTTTTTTTTAACCCTTGTACTTCGGTGTATCGTCTCATAGGTGGAAGATTGGTAAGGGTGGGCAATGGGGGTCAAGTGACTTGCCCAGGGTCACACAGCTGGGAAGTGGCTAAGGCCGGGCTTGAACCTAGGACCTCCTGTCTCTAGGCCTGATTGAATTATTTCTTTTTGACTGTAATATTTTCTCCTTGACTTGGGAGTTCTGGAATTTAGCTATAATACTTCTGAGAGTTATTCTTTTGGAATATTTTTGGGATCTATTTCAGGAGATGAATAGTGAATTCTTTGCACCTCTATATTATCTTCTTGTTCTAAAATATCAGGCAGTTTCCCTTGATAATTTCTTGAAAGATGTCAAAGCTCTTTTTTTGATCATTACTTTCAGGTAGTCCAATAATTCTTAGATTCTCTTTCTTGGATATATTTTCTAGGTGAATTGTTTTCCCAATGAGATATTTTACATTTTCTTTTTTTTTCATTCTTTTGGCTTTGTTTGATGATTTGTTGACACTTCATGGAGTCATTAGCTTCCATTTACCCAATTCAAATTTTTAAGAAATTTTTTATTCAGTGGGTTTTTGTACTTCTTTTTATATTTGACCAGTTTTTTAAAGAGTTGTTTCAGTGAATTTTTGTATCTGATTTCCCATATGTCCGATTTTACCTCCTAAGGAGTTCTCTTCAGTGAAATTTAAAATATATTTTTCCATTGGTCATGTCTGTTTTTTTTTTAAATTTTTATTTTTTAGAAAAGTTATCATGGTTACATGATTCATGTTCTTACTTTACCCTTCACCCCTGACCTCCCCCCGACCATAGTCAATGCACATTTCCACTGATTTTAACATGTGTCATTGATCAAGACTTATTTCCAAATTGTTGATAGTTGCATTGGTGTGGTAGTTTCGAGTCTACATTCCCAATCATGTCTGCCTCAACCCATGTGTTCAAGCAGTTCCTTTTCATCTGTGTTTCCACTCCTGCAGTTCTTCCTCTGAATGTGGGTATGGTTCTTTTCCATTATTCCCTCAGAATTGTTATGGATCATTGCATTGCTTCTAGTACAGAAGTCCATTACATTATATTTTACCACAGTGTACTGGTCTCTGTGTACAATGTTCTTCTGACTCTGCTCCTTGATCACTTCTGTTTTTTAAGAAGTTATTCTTGCCAATAGATTTTGCCTCTTTTACCAATTGACCTATTCTGTTTCTTAAGGTATTATTTTCTGTGGTATTTTTGGTGCCTCCTTTACCAAGCTTCTGGTTCTTCTTTCAGGATTTTCTATTATTGTTCTTATTTTTTTCCCAATTTTTCTTCTATCTCTCTTATTGAATTTCAAATTTCTTTTTAAGTTCCTTCACTATTTCTTCTTGGAATTGAGACTAATTCATATTTCTTTTAGAGGCTTTGGATGCAGCAGAATTGACGTTGTTGCGCTTCTTCCAAGTTTGTGTTTTGGTCTTCTCTGTAACCTAAATAACTTTCTATATTGAATTATTTTTTTGTTGTTTGCTCACTTTCTGCCTTTTTATTTTCTTTTAACTTAAAAACCATTAAAGTAAGGCTCTGTTCTTGTGGTGAAGGGAGCACTTTCCCATGGTTCAGGTTCTTTGTGCAACTGCCTTCAGAAGTAGCTATGAGGAATCTATAAGTTTTCAATTCTTCCATCATGGTATGATCTAAGGAGAAGTTGTATTTAATATTCTACCAGCCTATGTCCTGGTCTGTGAGTAACCAAAAGCACTCTTTCCCACTTTGGAATGTTTGGAGGGTAATTTGGTATAGATCAGGATCTGCATACTTTCTTCTCAATATTGGCTCCACCCTTGGTATATGATTTTAATGAAATATTATTGTGCCATAAGAAATGATGAATAGGACAATCACACAAAAAAACTGGTCTTACATGAAATGATGCAAAATGAAATGAGAAGAACCACTGTACAAAGTTATAGCAATAAAGTAGAATGATCAACTCTGAATAATAACTATTATCAGCAATGCAAGAGTCTAAGTCCAAAGGACTCATGATGAAAAAGAATATCATTTTCACTTCCATAGAAGGAAGTAACAAAGTCTGAATACAGACTGAAGCATAACCCTTTATATTATTTATTTCTACTTTGTCTCCTACATGATTTTTTCTTGTATAAATGATATATGTATTATTTACAACATGATGAACATGGAAATATGTATTACACATTTGCATATGTATAATTGATATCAGGGAGGGAAGAAGGGAGAAAACATGGATCACAAAATATAAGAAAACAATTGGTTTTTAAAATAATATTTTATTTTCCCCATTATATGTAAAAACAATTTTAACATTAATTTTTAAAAGTTCTGAGTTCCAAATTCTCTCCCTTCTTCTGATCTCTCATTCCTCTATGTCTTCCCCTTCCTCCTTGAGATGGTAAGCAATCTGATAAAAATTTTACATGCATAGTCATGTAAAACATTTCCCCATATTAGTTGCTTTATGGAAGAGATCTCAAATGAAAAAGGAAGAAAGAAAATTAAATATAGCACATTTTAGTCAGCATTCTGACTCCAGTTTTTTCTCAGAGATGGCATTTTTCATCATGAGCACCTGGGATTATTTTGGATCACTGGATTATTGAGAATAATTAGACCATTCACAGTTGTTCATCAAGAAATATTGCTGTCACTGTGCGCAATGTTTTTCTGGTTCTGCTCACTTCACTTTGCATCAGTTCATGTAATTCTTTTTGAAATGATCCTGCTTGACATTTCTTATAGCACAAAAGTATTCCATAACTTTCATATTCTGTGATTTGTTCAGCCATTCCCTAATTGATAGACAATTCTTCAATTTCCAATTCTTTGCGACCACAAAAAGAGCTGCAGTAAATATTTTTATACAAATAAGGCCTTCTCTCTCTCATTCTCTCTCTCTCTCTCTCTCTCTCTCTCTCTCTCTCTCTCTCTCTCTCTCTCATTTCTTTGGGATACAAAGTAATAGTATTGATGGATCAAAGGGTATATACAGTTTTAGAGTCTTTTGAGCATAGTTCCAAATAGTTCTCCAGAATGATTGGATTAGATTGCAACTCCACCAATAATATAATAGTGTTCCAAATTTATTTCCCATATCCCTTCCAACATTTATCATTTTCCTTTTCAGAAAATAATTAAGGATGGTAAAGTTGGATGATCAATTAATATTCAAGTGATGTCAGTTGGCTGGAGAGGTTCCTTTCCCCTCTGGCCCTGATCAGGCTAGGTACCTTGGCCCTGATGTTATTCTTCTTCATAATCAGGTATTTGGTATATATCTCACAGCTCTATTCAAAGTTGAAGGACTGGTAATCAATGCAACAGGATACAGGTAACTTTGAGCAGGTTATTGGCCTACCCACCCGCCACCCTGGGGTTCCTTTCTCACAACTGAGAGAAAGATTGGATCAACTCCTGCCCTTTTATAGTGCTGGCAGCAATTGTCTTTTGCCCTTGGCTCATGGCATCTGGGTAGGATTCCAAATTCCATAACTGTTGGTTGTCACTCATCTTGATCTCCATTTTGTTATTAGACTTTGTTATTACACTCCTTGTGACTCCATTTGGGGTTTTCTTGTCAAAGATTCTGGAGTGGTTTGCCATTTCCTTCACCAGTTCATTTTACAAATGAGAAAAATAAGGCCAAACAAGTTAAGTGACTTGCTCAGGGTCAAACAGCTAATAAGAGTCTGAGACCTGATTTGAATTCATCTTGCTGACTCCAGGACTAGTGCTCTATCCTCTGTGCCACTTAGCTGCACCTATAATTAGACTATAAGCTCTTAAAGGGCAGGAATTGTCTCATACTTCTTTGTACCTTTTAGAACATTTACATGGTGCTTGTACATGGTAGGTTTGCAATGAGAATTTGTTGATTTACCTTCATAAAAAAGTTTGGTTGTGAAAGAAATATAATAAAATTACGGTATCTTGAAGATTGAAAATACGATATGATTTATTTGCTTAAACACTGATGACATTTTATGTATGAAGAAAAACACGGACTTCTTTCTTTTACAGTTTTGATTATATATCACTTTCCCTCTAGTATCTTTACCCTTGTGCTAATATATATTTATCTACTGAGTAATGCTGTTATACAGTGAGCTACTCCAATATAAAGATGTTTGGGAAATAGAGCATCAGAACAAAAACAAGTATCTGCTACATTTATTTATCATTGCTCCATGAAAAACTATGTTCAATGGACAAAAATGTTCCTATATAGTATTTTTGAAGCATAAAATCAATATCCTAACAAATAATACTTGTACCTTAGGCAATCAGCATAAAATAGGCTATTGCCTTTTGGTGAGGCAAATAGATTGTAACAGTGTGAGTTCACTTCTGGGGAACCTGGATTCTGGAGTGGTTTGCCATTTCCTTCACTAGTTCACAGTGATCTGTTCCTGGAGTGGGGGGCAAACCAAGCCAGGGAGGGAGAAGCCCAACTGACATGGGGACTGAGGGAGGAAAAAGTACAACCAAAAGTTTAACTTAACAAACAGCAAATAAAATGAACTTTTTTGTGTACATTTTAGAAGGGAATGTAAGAATTACTTATAAAATTCAGGTTACTTGCTTTTCTTTATAAGTATATAGTAACTTCTAAATGTAACTTTCATCAAAATAATAATTGCATGCCATTTGAAAAAAGTTGTATGCATAAGCTATATTTACTCTTCTTACTTGTTATACTGGAGTAATATAAATTTTATTTAAGTTAAATAAAGATAAAGATGGCAATCTTTTCTTTTGGGTAGGGAGAGAGCGAGATCACCTCCATCAGTCATTGAAAAATAGAAAAAAAAACTCTCCTGTAACGAATATTTATATTCAAACAAAACAAATTTCTATGTTGAATATGTCCAAAAGCATTCAACTGATTTGCGTCTTGAGTCAGTTAATGTCTTTCCCAGCTTTTTCTGAAAGTTCATCTCATAATTTTTGTGGCACAATAATATTCCTTTTTGTTTAACATTTGAAGTTTCTAAGTATCTCCCTTACATCTTCTCCCCTCACTACAGAAAGCATCATTTGATAAAAAGATATATGTATATGAGAAATTGTCTTGTTTTTATCAATTCTTTATCTAGAAATGGACATATACAAGTTATTCTTCAAACAATATTTCTGTTAGTATGTGTAATGTTCTCTTGGTTCTGCTCATTTCATTCTTTATAATTTATAATTTCATGTAGGCCTTTCCATATTAAAAAAATTAATCTGCTCATGATTTCTTATGGTACAAAAGTATTCCATCACAATCATAAACCACAATTTATTCAGCCATTTCCCAATTGATGGGCATCCTTTCAGTTTCCAATTCTTTGCCACCACAAAGAGAGATACTATAAATATTTTAGAATATATAGGTTCATTTCCTTTTATGCTGATCACCTTAGGAAATAAACCTAATAGTGAAATTGCTGGGTCAAAGGGTATACATAGTTTCATAACTCCTGTTTGGGTACTACCTTTGTTTCTGATTATTTTGATTCTCTAAAAAGAGCTACTATAAATATTTTTTGTAAATTTTATTCTATTCCTCTTTTTTGATCCCTTTGGGATATAAGCCTAGTAGTAGTATAGTTGGGTCAAAGGGTATACAAAGTTTAGTGACTTTTAATGCATAGTAACAAATTGCTTTTCAGACTGGCTAGACCAATTTGAAGTTCCACTAGCAGTATTTAATTGTGGCAGTTTCCCCACAGTTTTTCCTATATCTCTCATTTTCTTTTTTTTATTATCTTCTCTAATTAGAGGTAATTTCTTTCTTCTGTCTCTAATTTGTTAGTGATATTTATAATAATAAGAGCCAGCAACCACCAATGTTATGATAGAGGGGGGAGAGAGTCTATAAGGTGAGAACTCTCTTCTAGCTCTCCCCTACCACTGAATATGCACTGCCGAGACTTCAAGGGGGTGTCACCCCAAAACTGGGTGACCTGGATGATCATGCTACCTCATAGGAGTTGGGAGTGAGGCTTCTCTTTAAGATGAGGTATGGGGGACCCCAATCCAATTTTGAATGAGGGAAGGGTTCATACAAGCCTCCCCTGAGGTCAGCCAACTTCACAGCAGGTGGTCTGGCTCCAAGATGGAGGCAGCCAGACCAAGCTGTGATTCCCCTCCCCCTTGTCTCTCAGGCACTCTGGAATGCTATCTGACTAATTAATGTCTTTTATTAATATCAGTATAGGGATTGGGGAAAGGGGTGAAGGGCAGAAGGATTTTGGGGTACCCTCTTTTCTATTCCTATGGAACCCATCACTCAGGTGGGAACCTTTGGGGTTCCCACTCCTAAGCATCTCCCCTCTCGTCCCTTCTTCTGTTTCTGTTTCTAGTTTCCTATTTCTATCCTTTCCTACAATTGTAAGTTTGACCAGAAAGGGTCTCTCAGCAAGGCTGGATAATGGGGGAAGGGGCCTAAGAGATCCCTCCCAAAATGGAGTCCAAACACTTAGCTGACTCAATAATTGATGTCTTGCTAGATGAGATGCAAAGGAATCTTTGACCAGGGAATCAGGGTTTCAATGTCCAAAGAAAGATCTTCAGGAAGCTCTCTGGACTGGGTCCGAGCTGGGATGTCCACCTTCTCCCTCTCACAGACCCTGCCGGAAGTCCTTCCTCCTCCCTTCCCTCCTCTGGAGAATTACCCAGAATTCTCCCTGGTCTCAACTGTCACCAACTGTTATGAACTTTCAGCCACTCCTTCTCTGGCTCCTCCGGTACCATCCACCTTGCACAAATTCCATCCTTACATATTACACTTTATATCTTAAATAGCTATTTGCAACTTAGGTGGATGTTTGTCCATAACAAAACTTCTCATATAATTTTCTAGTTTTTCCAGAAGTTTTTATCAAACAGTGAGCTCTTACTCAAAAACTATGCCACTCTGTTTATTTCTGTTTGTTGGATGGTTTATCTGTTCACCAATAGAAATCACTATGTCATAACTGATACTAAAATTATTTTGATGACTTTGTACAATGGTTTGAGATTTATTATGCTTTATACAATGGTTTGAGATCTGTTATGGTTTGGCCCCCTTCATTTCTATTTCTTTCATGGTTTCCCTTCAGATTTTGTATACCTTTTGTATCTACAGGTAAATTTGGCTATTTTTTTCTAGCTCTCTAATGCAATTTTTGGTAATCTGATTGGTACAATACTGAGAAAGTAAATTAATTTAGGTTTTATTTTCATTTTAAATTAGTTCAGGCTACTTATGAACAATTCCTATTTCTCCTATTATTTAGGATAATGTTTTGTAATTGTATTACTGTAGTTCTCATATGTTTGAAGATGTGGTAGTCTTAAAATAGATCTCTATATGGAAATTCTGATGACATATGGATTTATTTAGTATTCTTCAACTTTGTTAAAGTTATTATTTAAATTGGTTTTCCAGTTGACTCTCTATATTTATCTATGTAAACTATATCTACAAAACAAATTTTGCTTCTCTGACTGATTATTTCCTCAATTTAATTTTTTTTGTCTTTTTGCTTTAGCTAGCATCTCTAGCACAATATCAAACACTGAAAGCTAGCACAGTAATAGTAATATAATCACATTTAAGGTTTATAAAATGCTTTGTGTTGTACAAAGTGCTGAAGTGTTATGTACTCATAAGTCTGGTATATTCCTGCTATTATTATCCTGATTTTCACATAGGAGGAAACCAAGGCAGAGACTAAGTGGCTTGCCCAAGGTCTGGGACCATTTAAATGTCTGAGACCAAATTTTTGTCTTCCTGAGCCCAGGTCCGCTGTGCCACCTGGTGGTCATAAGACATCTTGATTTTACCACTGATCTTACTGGAAAGTCCTCCAGTTTATTCCCTTTGTATGTAATATTGTATATAATATATAATATTTAAAAAATCTTGGTAAAAGACACATTTGACACAGTTATCATATTAAGGAAAAGGTCTTTTATTCCTATGTTTTCTAGTTTTTCTTAAAAAATGAGACTGTTGCATCTTGCTAAAAACTTTTTATGCATCTCTGAAGAGTATGATTTTTATTGTTTTTGTTAATATGATAATGTTGATAGTTTTCCTAATATTAAGCCAACACTGAATTTCTGATATGAATCCAAACTGTTGATAGTGTATAATTTTTGTGGTATATTGCTTTAGTTTCCTTTCTAATATTATGCTTATACTTTTGAGGGGTTATATTCATTAGGTTAAATAATCTATAGTTTTCTTTATGTTTTGACCTGCCCTGATTTAGGTATCAAGACCTAATCATAGGTTTCATTAAAGGAATTTAATAGGAATTGTTAATTTCTTATTTTTGCAAATAATTTATCTAATTCTGGTATTAATTATTTCTTGAATGTTGGAAAAGAATTTTCTTATAAATTCATCTGGAGTTTTTTCTTTGGAAGTTTATGGGTGATTCAATTTTTTTTTCTGAGACTGAATTATCTGAATTTACTGTTTCTTATCTTGTAAATCATCATATTTTTGAAAATATCTATTCATTTCTTTTAGGTTGTCAGTTTTATTGGGTAAAATTTTGCCTAGATTTCTTTAACTTCTTTATTTGTTATGAATTCTTTTTTAAAAAATTAAATTAGTCAATGGTATATTTATTTTATTTCCTCCTCCCAAAAGCTGACTTCTTTTTTATTTATTCAGTCTTCCTCCCACCCTGTCAATTTTTACTTTGTGAGTTTCTGCTTTGTTTTTAAATTTTTCCATTTTTGGTATTTAATTGAATTTTTAAAATGTTTTGCTTTTCTGAGGCATTTTTAATATTATATATTCAGTTTGTTGATCTGTTTTTCCTCTTTTTTATTGACTGAAATATTTAGAGATAATAATTTCCCCCCTAAACTGCTTTCATCACATCCTTCAAATTTTGGCATATTGTCTCATGCTAATATAATCCTTGAGAAGACAAGAAAATTTTATATAGATTATATATGTAGTCATGTAAAACATATTTCCACATTATTTCTGTTATAGAAAAAAAACACAACCTACCCTGAAAAAAAAAAAGCAAAATTAAACAATTAAAATAAAGGAGGCAACGAGGTAGCTCAGTGGATAGAGAATCAGGCCTGGAGGCAGGAGTTCCTGGGTTCAAATCTGGCCTCAGATGCTTCCTAGTTGTATGACTCTGGGTAGTCATTTAATCCCAACTGCCTAGCCCATACCACTTTTCTGGCTTGAAATCAATACTTACTATTAATTTTAAAATAGGAGATTTTTGTTGTTGTTTTTAAGTACACTTCAATCTACATTCAATTTCCATAATTTCTTTCTCTGAAGGTAAATAGCGGTTTTTTCCCCCTAAGTTCTCATAAATTGACTTAGAGCATTGTTTTGCTAAGAAAAGCCACATCACTCACAAGTGATCACTTTATAATATTGTATACAATGTTCTCCTGGTTCTGTTCACTTCATTTTGCATCAGTTCATGTAAATCCAAGGTTTTCTGAAATCATCCTGCTCATCATTTTTTTTAATCATATAATAATGTATCATCACAAGCACATACAACAACTTGCTTAGCTATCCTGGCTGTCTTCCCCTGTCAGGTAGATTGAACAAAATCCATATCTATGAACAAAATCTGGGAGAGTCTGTTTTGACTTCTATAATTGCTTCTTCCTCATGTTGAATTCTAATTCTGGTGTGTACCGTAAAGACTGCCAGAATCTCTTTTAACTCCTTTTTTTCTTTTGGGAATATTTGAATATATGAACTTTGTAGTTCTCTGACTGGGAAATCACATCCCTCATAACTGTTGACTATGGCTTTCCAGCTGTAGCCCACTCTGAGAATTATAAAGGATGAAACTGAAGAGAAACTCATAAATTTATCAATTAGCAATAATTTTTTAGACTACAAAGAAAACATATTTTAAGATTTAATGGTAATAATGCTAATTAAGGTGTGGCTTTCTAGTTTATTTGCAGTTTTTTCAAACATTTGCAGTTATAATAAGCTGTGTTTCCTGAATTTGGAGTTAGTTTTTGACTATCTGGCCAAGAATGATAAAAAGGTAAATCACTGCTCAGATGGCTAAAAGGAAATAAATGTTTGGGTCTGGATCCCAGACAGTGGAATGTTTATAAAGATCTGGCTGATTGATGGAATTTTCCACTTTTCTTTCTGATTTATGATGTTTAGACATAGCTCATGTCTTTAACTTTTTGGGTTAACATGAAAACTGATTTGACATTTTCCCAATGTGAGGTGTCTTTCAGCAGTGATGCCATCATAGAATGTCTCCAAAAAAGACTCAGTAATCTCAAGGGTCATTAAGTGGAGGTAGGCATTAACATTCTCTTTTATCAATATAGAGTTGCAATAGAATACCATTATGCTGTGAGAAATGACAAAAATGAAAAATTCAGAGAAACCTATAAAAATTTGTGTGAATCAATGTTGAAAGAATGGGCAGAACCAGGAGAAAAACATAATGACCACAGTAGTATAAATGATAACTTTAAAACAGTTCAGAAATATCATCAAAGCAGCATTAACTTTAAAGGACTGTTGATGAAGTATGGCCTTTTACCTCTTCGCAGAGAGGTAGGAGACTAGAGGTACAGAATGAGACTGTGTGAGACAACGCTAATTTGTTAGAAGTTGAAGACATTAAAAAAACAAAGAAAAAAGTTAATGATTTCAAATAAATCTTCATAGGTCTAGCATAATGATTTCCAACATAGAAGATATTTAATAAATGCTTTCGGAATTGGATTAAATGCTGTAAGGATATCGTCACACAATGAGAAAGTAGTCCATGAATTTACTTGTGTGGCCCTGGGCAAATCACTTAACCTCCCAGGGATCTAGGTAAGTCTCTAAGGGATTTTCCTTATCTAGGGGTTCCCTATAACACTGAAATCATAGGTCCAGTCTCTCTCCATATTTATATGTAAAATATGTTTGAGGAAGTACAGCCCTTTCATTTTGGTACAAAAACTTTTCACAATAATAAAATTTCCTAATAACAGATAAGAAAATGGCTCATTAGACACAAAAAATAAAATGAAAGAATTGACCCAAGACTGAACTTAAGGTTTCAATAACTTTATTGCATTTCTTTTATATTTTAAAAAGATGCCACCATTACCTGGCTGGTCTTTCAATCCAAATTATAATGTTCATTTGGACATTTTCAAAATCTGGCTCCACCATGTGCTCCCCAGAAGTGATGTGCCAGGGCTCATTGAAGCTGTGAGGGAACTAATATACAAAATGATGGACTTCTCTCAAAATGCAAAAATAAACACATACATTTCTATTTTCCTAAGAAGCATATAATTTCCTAAAGTCACATCACTTTAAGCTAACCTAAGTTTCTTTGAATAGACATCCTGCTTGCCCTATAAGGAATTAAATGTATGAAAGGGGTCGGGACTGGTTAGAACCTTGTGCCAAGAATGTAAGCCCATGGTCACCAGACAATGGTGAAATGGGAGAGAGTTGGGGTGAAGGGTGTTGTATTAGGGACCATATAAGCAACTGTGCACCTGCTACCCAGGTGTACTTGCCATACTTGGGAGTGTTGTAAGGTAGATTAATAAATGAGTATTTAGGAGATTTAGCAGGCAGGGCTGAAGGATTCTAAATGGAATGGGGAAGCAGGAAGTGTGGCTTCTCTCTCTTTGAGATGGACTCCATTGTGGTTGGGGACAAGTTGTAACTGACCCCTGGGAGACCTCAGAGGAAGTGGAGTTTGCACCCTGATTTCCTGGGATCCAGAAGGAAGACTGTCATCTGCTTGTGGGAGATTTTTGGTAGAGACTATTAAACACAACCTGAGTTTCTGGTTAACTTGGGCTGGGTTAGCTCCCAGATCTACCCACTTGAAGGAGTACTGGCTGTGGTCCTGGAAGAGCTGCAACATCGCTGGAGTGAGAAAGGACTCTGCAGTGAGGATATCCAACTTTCCTTTCTGATCTCCATTGTGCCCTGCCCTGCTATAGTCCATTCCCTGTCCCTGAGGCTTGCCCATATACTGGTAGAATAGAAACCCCTTCTCCCTTCTTTAGACTATATTTTCTTTAATTAAACCTATGTGTATAAACCCTCTTGTCATTCACTTGCTGGTTTCACAGACTCCCTGGCTGGTGGATCAGTGTGGCAGTTAAGGCCCAATAGTCACTCCCGTCAACTGCCATTTCCCCAAACTGCCAAACCCAATCTCCCTAGCTTGTTAAGTCCCCACCTATTGTCCATTCTTGTCTCCTACTCAACCTTCTGAACCCAGGTAAATATTTAATTTAACCCCCAGGTTTTTCCCCATAAGAGGAGTGTGCCCTTTCTCATGAGAAAGAAATAAACTTGCCTCTGTTCATTTCAGTGCTCTCTTGTTGTTTTCAACCATGCTGTACCATGAAAAGCTTTATCCAACTAGAAGAGAAGGAGAATGAGAGAGATAGTCTGGCAAAGATGGAAGAAAATTAGATTTCTAGAATGGAGAAGCAGATAGAAAAGAAAAGAAAAGGAAAGGAAAGGAAAGGAAAGGAAAGAAAGGAAGAAGAAAGGAAAGAAAAGAAGTAAAAAGAAAGGAAAGGAAAAGAAAAGAAGAAAGGAAAACAAAAAGAAGACAAATCAGACAAGACATTGGAAAAGTGGCGAGTGGACGTGTGTATCAATTAAAATAGGAGCCTTGTCATAAGTTTAATGTATTTATTATGAAATTGCAGAGAAATAGAATAGAGGAGGGAAGATGAAAGAGAAAGAACCATAAACTAACTATTCCATTTTCAGCTGCTTCTCCAGCAGTTCCAAGCAGGGCAGTTAGTACAGAAAGAGAGAGCATATACCTTCGGGGCTCTCCCTTCCCCACCCCTTCCCCTCATGTTCACTTTCTGGCTCACACCAGGTATGTAGGGAGTCAATAGAAGATGATGTCACCTTTGTGGCTCAAAAAGGGGGAAGGGCAAATTTCCTCCACACAATCCCCCACTCTGAAAGCCAGCTTCATCAGCCATGTTGAAGGAAAGAGAGAGAGAGAGGGGTGGGATCACAACAAAACATTATCCTACGTATGTACACACGCAGTGTTTGCGTTCAGCGTGAGCATGCAAATGAGATATTGGGTAAGAGAGTCCTGGGGAGCAAATTCTATCCACACAATTGTTTGTCCCTTTGTTGGCAGAATAACAGAATTAAGGGAGACTGAAGGAATTCACTCAAGAATGGAACAATCCAGTCTCATGTCATCATACTCAATATATTAGAAATATTCTCAATAGACACATCGCACTCTGCCAAAAGCCCCCAAATCTAATGCATACTATGTCTACCAACTCTATCTCCTTGAATTCTATGTATATTTAACTGGATTTGAATGATTGTTGAATTTAGAACTAAAAGAGGACAGTCCAACACCCGCATTTTACAAATGAGCATCCTGAAATCCAACGGGGAGATGGCTTACCTTATGTTACATCTAGTAAGTAGAGCTGGGATTGGAAGCCATTTTCCACATTACCACATTCACCACATTCACCACATTACCCGCTGAAACATCTATTACTATGAAATAAGAAGAAGGTAACATGCAGATGCTGACCATATTTCCATTTTATCTTAACATCTTCCCATTCATTCATTTGTTCATTAATTAATTCATTCAGCAAACAATTTTTTAAAACATTTATTAATATTTGTTTTTAACATGGTTATGTGATTCATGCTCCAACTTTCCCCTTCACCCCCCACACCCCACCCACCCATGGCCAACACACATTTCCACTGGTTTTATCATGTGTCATTGATCAAGACCTACTTCCAAATTGTTGATAGTTGCATTGGTGTGGTAGTTTCGAGTCCACATCCCCAATCATGTCCACCCCAACCCATGCGTTCAAGCAGTTGTTTTTCTTATATGTTTCCTCTCCTGCAGATCTTCCTCTGAATGTGGGTAGCATCTTTACCATAAATCCCTCAGAGCTGTTGTAAAAGTGAAAATTGGGAAAAGCCATCTAGACGTGTATATATTTCTATGGACATGGGAAATGTATCAAAACTACATTTCCCGTGATCCAGATGTTTCTGTTTCCGGGTCTTTGGGGGCATGGGGAGGTCTACCTCGACGCAGAGAGGGTTTAAATCTCCTGGGTTAGGAGGAAGTGCTCTTTTTTTTGCAAGTAGGGGGCTTCCAGGAAACAGGAGAGAGTAATGGAGGTGGCGGCAGTTTTGAATGCTTACAAGTGTGTGGTCTAATGATTTTATCTATCAGCATGGCTTTAATTAAAATACTAATATATATATACTTATACCAGCCTTTATCATTTTTCATATTTACACTGTCCTGTGTCATTGCATTGCTGCTGGTACAGAAGTCCATTACATTTGATTTTACAACAGTATATCAGTCTTGGTGTACAATGTTCTTCTGGCTCTGCTCCTTTGGCTCTGCATCAGTTCCTGGAGGTCTTTCCAGTTCACCTGGAACTCCTCTAGTTTATTATTCCTTTTAGCACAATAGTATTCCATCACCAGCATATACCACAATTTGTTCAGCCATTCCTCAATTGAAGGGCATACCCTCCTTTTCCAGTTTTTTGCCACCACAAAAAGCGCAGCTATAAATATTTTCATTCAGGTCTGTTTATTTATGATCTCTTTGGGGTACAAACCCAACAATGCTATGGCTGGATCAAATAGCAGGCATTCTTTTATAGCCCTTTGAGCATAGTTCCAAATTGCCAGCCAGAATG